>NC_068424.1:84568457-84643457 GCF_023373465.1 Oncorhynchus keta
CAGTATCTCTCTAGGAGAGGTGGGTGTGGAGTCAGGAGAGCTAAAATACATTTACATCTTGTCAGTATCTCTCTAGGAGAGGTGGGTGTGGAGTCGGGTGCAGTATCTCTCTAGGAGAGGTGGGTGTGGAGTCAGGAGAGCAGAAATACATTTACATATTGTCAGTATCTCCCTAGGAGGGGTGGAGTCAGGAGGGGTGGTGTCAGGAGGGGTGGAGTCAGGAGGGGTGGTGTCAGGAGGGGTGGAGTCAGGAGGGGTGGAGTCAGGAGGGGTGGAGTCAGGAGGGGTGGTATCAGGAGGGGTGGTGTCAGGAGGGGTGGTATCAGGAGGGGTGGTGTCAGGAGGGGTGGTATCAGGAGGGGTGGAGTCAGGAGGGGTGGTGTCAGGAGGGGTGGAGTCAGGAGGGGTGGTGTCAGGAGGGGTGGTGTCAGGAGGGGTGGAGTCAGGAGGGGTGGAGTCAGGAGGGGTGGTATCAGGAGGGGTGGAGTCAGGAGGGGTGGTATCAGGAGGGGTGGTATCAGGAGGGGTGGAGTCAGGAGGGGTGGAGTCAGGAGGGGTGGTGTCAGGAGGGGTGGTATCAGGAGGGGTGGTGTCAGGAGGGGTGGAGTTAGGCGCAAGGAGAGCAAGAATTTCAAGAAGGGCGTTTTATTTACTGGTCCACCAACACAACAGGTACAGGACCACAAAAGGACCACTAGAAAACTTTTAGGCCATAATGACAATCGTTATGTTTGGAGGAAAAAGGGGGAGGCTTGCAAGCCGAAGAACACCATCCCAACCCTGAAGCATGGGGGTGGCAGCATCATGTTGTGGGGGTGCTTTGCTGCAGGAGGGACTGGTGCACTTCACAAAATAGATGGCATCATGAGGAAGGAAAATACGTGGATATATTGAAGCAACATCTCAAGACATCAGTCAGGAAGTTAAAGCTTGGTCGCAAATTAGTCCTCCAAATGGACAATGACCCCAAGCATACTTCCAAAGTTGTGGCAAAATGGCTTAAGGACAAAAAAGTAAAGGTATTGGAGATGCCATCACAAAGCCCTGACCTCAACCCTATAGAAAATCTGCGAGCAGAACTGAAATAGTGTGTGTGAGCAAGGAGTCCCACAAACCTGATTCAGTTACATCAGCTCTGTCAGTTGGAATTGACCAAATTTCACTCAACTTTTTGTGGGAAGCTTGTCGAAGAGTAACCAAAACGTTTGACCCAAGTTAAACAATTTAAAGGCAATGCTGCCAAATACTAATTGAGTGTATGTAAACTTCTGACCCACTGGGAATGTGATGAAATAAATAAACGCTGAAGTAAATCATTCTCTCAAATAGACATTTCACATTCTTTAAAATGAAGTAGTGATCCTAACTGACCCAAGACAGGGATTTTTTACTAGGATTAAATGTCAGGAATTGTGAAAAACTGAGTTTAAATGTATTTGGCTAAAGGTATATGTAAATGTCTGACTTGAACTGTATACGGTGTTGTGGGGTCTGTGCTTTGGCAAAGTGGGTGGGGTTATATCATGTCTGTTTGGCCCTGTCCGGGGGTATTGTCGGACGGGGCCACAGTGTCTCCAGACCCCTCCTGTCTCAGCCTCCAGTATTTATGCTGCAGTAGTTTATGTGTCGGGGGGCTAGGATCAGTTTGTTATATCTGGAGTACTTCTCCTGTCTTATCCGGTGTCCTGTGTGAATTTAAGTATGAACTCTCTAATTCTCTCTCTCTCTCTTTCGCTCTCTCTCTCTCTTTCTCTCGGAGGACCTGAGCCCTCGGACCATGCCTCAGGACTACCTGGCCTGATGACTCCTTGCTGTCCCCAGTCCACCTGGCCGTGCTGCTGCTCCAGTTTCAACTGTTCTGCCTGCAGCTATGGAATCCTGACCTGTTCACCGGACGTGGACCTGTCCCAGACCTGCTGTTTTCAACTCTCTAGAGACAGCAGGAGCGGTAGAGATATGCTGAATGATCGGCTATGAAAAGCCAACTGACATTTACTCCTGTGGTGCTGACTTGCTGCACCCTCGACAACTACTGTGATTATTATTATTTGACCCTGCTGGTAATCTATGAACATTTGAACATCTTGGCCAGGTTCTCTGTTATAATCTCCTCCCGGCACAGCCAGAAGAGGACTGGCCACCCCTCATAGCCTGGTTCCTCTCTAGGTTTCTTCCTAAGTTCCTGCCTTTCTTGGGAGTTTCTCCTAGCCACCGTGCTTCTACATCTGCATTGCTTGCTGTTTGGGGTTTTAGGCTGGGTTTCTGTACAGCACTTTGTGATATCAGCTGATATAAGAAGCGCTTTATAAATACATTTGATTGAATTTGTTTGTAATGATGTGCAAATAGTTCAACTAAAAAAAGGGAAAATAAATAAGTATAATTATGGGTTGAATTAACAATGGTGTTTGTTCTTCACTGGTTGCCCTTTTCTTGCGGTAACAGGTCACACATCTTGCTGCTGTGATGGCACACTGTGGTATTTCACCCAGTAGATATGGGAGTTTATCAAACTAGGATATGTTTTCGAATACTTTGTGGGTCTGTGTAATCTGGTCATACATTTTGCAAGAGGTTAGGAAGTGCAGCTCAGTTTCCACCTCATTTTGTTGGCAGTGAGCACATAGCCTGTCTTCTCTCGAGAGGTATGCCTTCGAAGGCATTTCTGAATAGCAAGGCTGTGCTCACTGAGTCTGTACATAGTCAAATATTCTATTCTCTGTCTCTCTCTCTCTCTCTCTCTCTCTCTCTCTCTCTCTCTCTCTCTCTCTCTCTCCCTCTTTCTCTCTCTCTGTCTCTCTCTCTCCCTCTTTCTCTCTCTCTCTCTCTCTCTCTCTCTCTCTCTCTCTCTCTCTCTCTCTCTCTCTCTCTCCCTCTTTCTCTCTCTCTGTCTCTCTCTCTCTCTCTCTCTCTCTCTCCCTCTCCCTCTTTCTCTCTCTCTCTCTCTCTCTCTCTCTCTCTCTCTCTCTCTCTCTCTCTCTCTCTCTCTCTCTCTGTCTCTCTCTCTCTCCCTTCTTCTCTCTCTCTCTCTCTCATCCTTCTCATTGCAGATTCACCCTCTAATTCCCCTGTCCCTCTCATCCCCCTCACCCCTCTATATTTGGGCAACGGATTATTTAGTACGAAAGATAAAATAAAATACTACCACTGAACACTGAGTTCTTGAAGAAACCCTCACCCTCCCCACACCCCTCTCTCTCTCTCTCTCTGTCTCTCTCTCTCTCTCTCTCTCTCTCTCTCTCTCTCTCTGTCTCTCTCTCTCTCTCTCTCTCTCTCTCTCTCTCTCTCTCTCTCTCTCTCTCTCTCTCTCCCTCTTTCTCTCTCTCTGTCTCTCTCTCTCTCTCTCATGGTCATTGCTACTGATGAGATCATGGGGGTTTACAGTAAAAGAAAGATATGAGATACAGATATGAGGTCTAAGTACAGTCTCTTTCCCATCAGGAGTGGAGACGGGGGTGTTGAGGGAGGGGAGGATCATTAACTAACAAGATTCACTTCCTCCTTTTTCTTCTCTCTATTAACCTCTGAACTGTTAACCTTGAACTGTTAACCTCTGAACTGTTAACCTTGAACTGTTAACCTCTGAACTGTTAACCTCTGAGCTTTTAACCTTGAACTGTTAACCTCTGAACTGTTAACCTCTGAGCTTTTAACCTTGAACTGTTAACCTCTGAACTGTTAACCTCTGAGCTTTTAACCTTGAACTGTGAACCGTTGAACTGTTAACCTTTGAACTGTTAACCTTTGAACTGTTAACCTTGGAATATCCTGTAGATTGCATCACTAGTGTTGGTTATATAGCGTAGATGAGGCATCTTATCCTCCACGTGTCTCATCCGATCCCCAGGGACCCATTCCCCTCCTAAAAACACAGGAGAAACTGTTGGTTAGAACCCAAAGGTAGATAACAGTGACCCACATAGGAACACGCACACAGACGCACAGGAGGACCAGAAAGAGGTTGATAACAGGAAGATAACAGTCATTTAGTCCGAACCACTTCAACCCATCAACGTCACACGGACAGATGGACTATACTGTCATCATATAGAAGAAACTGATTGATAATCCAACCAATCGGATGGAGAAAGAAAACACGTCATGTCTTGTTTTAGTTTCCACTCAGCTTTATTAGCATTTGATGATAACGACAAACAGACACACGTGTTTATGTTTCAAATCCATCTGGGAGAAAATAGAAAATAATAAAGATTGATTTAATGACATAGTGAATTAGACAGCATATCATTTTAATTATCCTTCTAAAACTGTTGCAATGACAAGATGATGGTATGATCCTCCTCCTGTCTTAATGGAAATAAAAGGAGGATAGAGATGGATAGAGAGGGGATGGAGAATGAGGAGAGAGAGGGGTAGAGAGAGGAGATGGAGAAGGAGGAGAGAGAGAGGGAGAGAGAGGAGATGGAGGAGGAGGAGAGAGAGGGAGAGAGGGGGGATGGAGAATGAGGAGAGAGAGGGGTAGAGAGAGGAGATGGAGAAGGAGGAGAGAGATGGAGAGAGAGGGGATGGAGAAGGAGGAGAGAGATGGAGAGAGAGGGGATGGAGAAGGAGGAGAGAGATGGGGAGAGAGGGGATGGAGAAGGAGGAGGAGAGAGGGGGAGAGAGAGGGGATGGAGAAGGAGGAGGAGAGAGAGGGGATGGAGAAGGAGGAGAGAGATGGAGAGAGAGGATGGAGAAGGAGGAGAGAGATGGAGAGAGAGGGGATGGAGAAGGAGGAGAGAGAGGGAGAGAGAGGGGATGGAGAAGGAGGAGAGAGATGGAGAGAGGGGGATGGAGAAGGAGGAGAGAGAGGGAGAGAGAGGGGATGGAGAAGGAGGAGAGAGATGGAGAGAGAGGGGATGGAGAAGGAGGAGAGAGATGGAGAGAGAGGGGATGGAGAAGGAGGAGAGAGAGGGAGAGAGGAGATGGAGAAGGAGGAGAGAGAGGGAGAGAGAGAGAGAGGAGATGGAGAAGGAGGAGAGAGAGGGAGAGAGAGGGATGGAGAAGGAGGAGAGAGATGGAGAGAGAGGGGATGGAGAAGGAGGAGAGAGATGGAGAGAGAGGGGATGGAGAAGGAGGAGAGAGATGGAGAGAGAGGGGATGGAGAAGGAGGAGAGAGAGAGGGAGAGAGAGGAGATGGAGAAGGAGGAGAGAGAGGGAGAGAGAAAGAGAGGAGATGGAGAAGGAGGAGAGAGAGGGAGAGAGAGGGGATGGAGAAGGAGGAGAGAGATGGAGAGAGAGGGGATGGAGAAGGAGGAGAGAGAGGGAGAGAGAGGGGATGGAGAAGGAGGAGAGAGATGGAGAGAGGGGGATGGAGAAGGAGGAGAGAGATGGAGAGAGAGGGGATGGAGAAGGAGGAGAGAGAGGGAGAGAGAGGAGATGGAGAAGGAGGAGAGAGAGGGAGAGAGAGAGAGAGGAGATGGAGAAGGAGGAGAGAGAGGGAGAGAGGGGGGATGGAGAAGGAGGATAGAGATGGAGAGAGGGGATGGAGAAGGAGGATAGAGAGGGAGAGAGAGGGGATGGAGAAGGAGGAGAGAGAGGGAGAGAGAGGGGATGGAGAAGGAGGAGAGAGAGGAGAGAGAGGGGATGGAGAAGGAGGAGAGAGGGGAGAGAGGGGATGGAGAAGGAGGAGAGAGAGGGAGAGAGAGGGGATGGAGAAGGAGGAGAGAGAGGGAGAGAGAGGGGATGGAGAAGGAGGAGAGAGATGGAGAGAGGGATGGAGAAGGAGGATGGAGAAGGAGGAAGGAGGAGAGGGGGAGAGAGAGAGGAGAAGGAGGAGAGAGAGAAGGAGGAGATGGAGAAGAGGAGAGAGAGGGGGATGGAGAAGGAGGATAGAGATGGAGAGAGAGGGGATGGAGAAGGAGGATAGAGAGGGAGAGAGAGGGGATGGAGAAGGAGGAGAGAGAGCAGGAGAGAAAGAGGGGATGGAGAAGGAGGAGAGAGAGGGAGAGAGAGGGGATGGAGAAGGAGGAGAGAGAGGGAGAGAGAGGGGATGGAGAAGGAGGAGAGAGAGGGAGAGAGAGGGGATGGAGAAGGAGGAGAGAGAGGGAGAGAGAGAGGAGATGGAGAAGGAGGAGAGAGAGGGAGAGAGAGGGGATGGAGAAGGAGGAGAGAGAGGGAGAGAGAGGGGATGGAGAAGGAGGAGAGAGAGGGAGAGAGAGAGGGGATGGAGAAGGAGGAGAGAGAGGGAGAGAGAGAGGAGATGGAGAAGGAGGAGAGAGAGGGAGAGAGAGGGGATGGAGAAGGAGGAGAGAGATGGAGAGAGAGAGGGGATGGAGAAGGAGGAGGAGAGAGAGGGGATGGAGAATGAGGAGAGAGAGGGAGAGAGAGGGGATGGAGAAGGAGGAGAGAGAGGGAGAGAGAGGGGATGGAGAAGGAGGAGAGAGGGGGGAGAGAGAGAGGGGATGGAGAAGGAGGAGAGAGAGGGGTAGAGAGAGGAGATGGAGAAGGAGGATAGAGATGGAGAGAGAGAGGATGGAGAAGGAGGAGAGAGAGGGAGAGAGAGGGGATGGAGAAGGAGGAGAGAGAGGGGTAGAGAGAGGGAGATGGAGAAGGAGGAGAGAGAGGGAGAGAGAGGGGATGGAGAAGGAGGAGAGAGAGGGAGAGAGAGAGGAGATGGAGAAGGAGGAGAGAGAGGGAGAGAGGGGGATGGAGAAGGAGGAGAGAGAGGGTAGAGAGAGGAGATGGAGAAGGAGGATAGAGAGGGAGAGAGAGGAGATGGAGAAGGAGGAGAGAGAGGGAGAGAGAGGGGATGGAGAAGGAGGAGAGAGAGGGAGAGAGAGGGGATGGAGAAGGAGGAGAGAGGGGATGGAGAAGGAGGAGAGAGAGGGAGAGAGAGGGGATGGAGAAGGAGGAGAGAGAGGGAGAGAGAGGGGATGGAGAAGGAGGAGATAGAGGGAGAGAGAGAGGGGATGGAGAAGGAGGAGAGAGAGGGAGAGAGAGGGGATGGACAAGGAGGAGAGAGCAGGAGAGAGAGAGGGGATGGAGAAGGAGGAGAGAGAGAGCAGGAGAGAGAGGGATGGAGAAGGAGGAGAGAGAGGGAGAGAGAGGGGATGGAGAAGGAGGAGAGAGGGGGAGAGAGAGGAGATGGAGAAGGAGGAGAGAGGGGGAGAGAGAGTTGATGGAGAAGGAGAGAGAGAGGGGATGGAGAAGGAGGAGAGAGAGGGAGAGAGAGGAGATGGAGAAGGAGGAGAGAGAGGGAGAGAGAGGGGATGGAGAAGGAGGAGAGAGGGGGAGAGAGAGAGGGGATGGAGAAGGAGGAGAGAGAGGGGTAGAGAGAGGAGATGGAGAAGGAGGATAGAGATGGAGAGAGAGAGGATGGAGAAGGAGGAGAGAGAGGGAGAGAGAGGGGATGGAGAAGGAGGAGAGAGAGGGGTAGAGAGAGGAGATGGAGAAGGAGGAGAGAGAGGGAGAGAGAGGGGATGGAGAAGGAGGAGAGAGAGGGAGAGAGAGAGGAGATGGAGAAGGAGGAGAGAGAGGGGTGAGAGAGGGGGATGGAGAAGGAGGAGAGAGAGGGGTAGAGAGAGGAGATGGAGAAGGAGGATAGAGAGGGAGAGAGAGGAGATGGAGAAGGAGGAGAGAGAGGGAGAGAGAGGGGATGGAGAAGGAGGAGAGAGAGGGAGAGAGAGGGGATGGAGAAGGAGGAGAGAGGGGATGGAGAAGGAGGAGAGAGAGAGAGAGAGAGGGGATGGAGAAGGAGGAGAGAGAGGGAGAGAGAGGGGATGGAGAAGGAGGAGATAGAGGGAGAGAGAGAGGGGATGGAGAAGGAGGAGAGAGAGGGAGAGAGAGGGGATGGACAAGGAGGAGAGAGCAGGAGAGAGAGAGGGGATGGAGAAGGAGGAGAGAGAGAGCAGGAGAGAGAGGGGATGGAGAAGGAGGAGAGAGAGGGAGAGAGAGGGGATGGAGAAGGAGGAGAGAGGGGGAGAGAGAGGAGATGGAGAAGGAGGAGAGAGGGGGAGAGAGAGTTGATGGAGAAGGAGATAGAGAGGGGATGGAGAAGGAGGAGAGAGAGGGAGAGAGAGGAGATGGAGAAGGAGGAGAGAGGGGGAGAGAGAGAGGGATGGAGAAGGAGGAGAGAGGGGAGAGAGAGGGGATGGAGAAGGAGGAGAGAGAGGGAGAGAGAGGGGATGGAGAAGGAGGAGATAGAGGGAGAGAGAGAGGGGATGGAGAAGGAGGAGAGAGAGGGAGAGAGAGGAGATGGAGAAGGAGGAGAGAGGGGGAGAGAGAGAGAGAGGAGATGGAGAAGGAGAAGAGAGAGGGAGAGAGAGAGGGGATGGAGAAGGAGGAGAGAGAGGGAGAGAGAGGAGATGGAGGAGGAGGAGAGAGGGGGAGAGAGAGGAGATGGAGAAGGAGGAGAGAGTTCAGGAGAGAGAGGGGATGGAGAAGGAGGAGAAAGGGGAGAGAGAGGGGGAAGGAGAAGGAGGAGAGAGAGGGAGAGAGAGGGGATGGAGAAGGAGGAGATAGAGGGAGAGAGAGAGGGGATGGAGAAGGAGGAGAGAGAGGGAGAGAGAGGGATGGAGAAGGAGGAGATAGAGGGAGAGAGAGAGGGGATGGAGAAGGAGGAGAGAGAGGGAGAGAGAGGGGATGGAGAAGGAGGAGAGAGCAGGAGAGAGAGAGGGGATGGAGAAGGAGGAGAGAGAGGGAGAGAGAGAGGGGATGGAGAAGGAGGAGAGAGAGGGGTAGAGAGAGAGGAGATGGAGAAGGAGGAGAGAGAGGGAGAGAGAGAGGAGATGGAGAAGGAGGAGAGAGGGGGAGAGAGAGAGGGGATGGAGAAGGAGGAGAGAGAGGGAGAGAGAGGAGATGGAGAAGGAGGAGAGAGGGAGAGAGAGAGGGGGATGGAGAAGGAGGAGAGAGAGGGAGAGAGAGGAGATGGAGAAGGAGGAGAGAGGGGATGGAGAAGGAGGAGAGAGAGGGAGAGAGGGGATGGAGAAGGAGGAGAGAGAGGGAGAGAGAGGGGATGGAGAAGGAGGAGATAGAGGGAGAGAGAGAGGGGATGGAGAAGGAGGAGAGAGAGGGAGAGAGAGGGGATGGAGAAGGAGGAGAGAGCAGGAGAGAGAGGGGATGGAGAAGGAGGAGAGAGAGAGCAGGAGAGAGAGGGGATGGAGAAGGAGGAGAGAGAGGGAGAGAGAGAGGGGATGGAGAAGGAGGAGAGAGAGGGAGAGAGAGGGGATGGAGAAGGAGGAGATAGCAGGAGAGAGAGGGGATGGAGAAGGAGGAGAGAGAGGGAGAGAGAGGGGGATGGAGGAGGAGGAGAGGTAGTGAGAGAGAGGGGGATGGAGAAGGAGGAGAGAGAGAGCAGGAGAGAGAGGGGATGGAGAAGGAGGAGAGAGAGGGAGAGAGAGGGGATGGAGAAGGAGGAGATAGCAGGAGAGAGAGAGGGGATGGAGAAGGAGGAGAGAGAGGGAGAGAGAGTGGGGATGGAGAAGGAGGAGAGAGATGGATAGAGAGGGGATGGAGAAGGAGGAGATAGCAGGAGAGAGAGAGGGGATGGAGAAGGAGGAGAGAGAGGGAGAGAGAGGGGGATGGAGGAGGAGGAGAGGTAGTGAGAGAGAGTGGGGATGGAGAAGGAGGAGAGATGGATAGAGAGGGGATGGAGAAGGAGGAGAGAGAGGGAGAGAGAGGGGATGGAGAAGGAGGAGAGAGAGGGAGGGAGAGAGAGAGGGGATGGAGAAGGAGGAGAGAGATCAGGAGAGAGAGGGAGAGAGGGGGGATGGAGAAGGAGGAGAGAGAGGGGTAGAGAGAGGAGATGGAGAAGGAGGATAGAGATGGAGAGAGAGGGGATGGAGAAGGAGGAGAGAGAGGGAGAGAGAGGGGATGGAGAAGGAGGAGAGAGGGGTAGAGAGAGGAGATGGAGAAGGAGAGAGAGGGGATGGAGAAGGAGGAGAGAGATGGAGAGAGAGGGGATGGAGAAGGAGGAGAGAGGGGGAGAGGGAGAGGAGATGGAGAAGGAGGAGAGAGAGGGAGAGAGGGGGGATGGAGAAGGAGGAGAGAGAGGGGTAGAGAGAGGAGATGGAGAAGGAGGAGAGAGAGGGAGAGAGAGGAGATGGAGAATGAGGAGAGAGAGGGAGAGAGAGGGGATGGAGAAGGAGGAGAGAGCAGGAGAGAGAGGGGATGGAGAAGGAGGAGAGAGAGAGCAGGAGAGAGAGGGGATGGAGAAGGAGGAGAGAGAGGGAGAGAGAGAGGGGATGGAGAAGGAGGAGAGAGAGGGAGAGAGAGGGGATGGAGAAGGAGGAGATAGCAGGAGAGAGAGAGGGGATGGAGAAGGAGGAGAGAGAGGGAGAGAGTGGGGATGGAGAAGGAGGAGAGAGAGGGAGAGAGAGGGGATGGAGGAGGAGGAGAGGTAGTGAGAGAGAGGGGATGGAGAAGGAGGAGAGAGAGAGAGAGTGGGGATGGAGAAGGAGGAGAGAGATGGATAGAGAGGGGATGGAGAAGGAGGAGATAGCAGGAGAGAGAGGGGATGGAGAAGGAGGAGAGAGAGGGAGAGAGAGGGGGATGGAGGAGGAGGAGAGAGAGCAGGAGAGAAAGTGGGGATGGAGAAGGAGGAGAGAGATGGATAGAGAGGGATGGAGAAGGAGGAGAGAGAGGGAGAGAGAGGAGATGGAGAAGGAGGAGAGAGATCAGGAGAGAAAGTGGGGATGGAGAAGGAGGAGAGAGAGGGGTAGAGAGAGGGGATGGAGAAGGAGGAGAGAGAGGGGTAGAGAGAGGGGATGGAGAAGGAGGATAGAGAGGGAGAGAGAGGGGATGGAGAAGGAGGAGATAGATCAGGAGAGAGAGGGGATGGAGAAGGAGGAGAGAGATCAGGAGAGAGAGGGGATGGAGAAGGAGGAGAGAGAGGGAGAGAGAGGGGATGGAGAAGGAGAAGAGAGAGCAGGAGAGAGAGGAGATACAGCCATGATAATCACCCTGTTATACCGATTAGATGGGGCTGAGAGAAAGCCAAGATAGGTTATAAAAGGTATTGAAGGTGTATAGACTTGTTCTATTGTGTTATTGAATGTATGCTTGTTTACTCCATGTGTAACTCTGTGTTGTTGATTACTTGTTTACTCCATGTGTAACTCTGTGTTGTTGTTTACTTGTTTACTCCATGTGTAACTCTGTGTTGTTGTTTACTTGTTTACTCCATGTGTAACTCTGTGTTGTTGTTTACTTGTTTACTCCATGTGTAACTCTGTGTTGTTGTTTACTTGTTTACTCCATGTGTAACTCTGTGTTGTTGTTTACTTGTTTACTCCATGTGTAACTCTGTGTTGTTGTTTACTTGTTTACTCCATGTGTAACTCTGTGTTGTTGTTTACTTGTTTACTCCATGTGTAACTCTGTGTTGTTGTTTACTTGTTTACTCCATGTGTAACTCTGTTTTGTTGTTTACTTGTTTACTCCATGTGTAACTCTGTGTTGTTGTTTACTTGTTTACTCCATGTGTAACTCTGTGTTGTTGTTTACTTGTTTACTCCATGTGTAACTCTGTGTTGTTGTTTACTTGTTTACTCCATGTGTAACTCTGTTTTGTTCTTTACTTGTTTACTCCATGTGTAACTCTGTGTTGTTGTTTACTTGTTTACTCCATGTGTAACTCTGTGTTGTTGTTTACTTGTTTACTCCATGTGTAACTCTGTTTTGTTGTTTACTTGTTTACTCCATGTGTAACTCTGTGTTGTTGTTTACTTGTTTACTCCATGTGTAACTCTGTGTTGTTGTTTACTTGTTTACTCCATGTGTAACTCTGTGTTGTTGTTTACTTGTTTACTCCTCTGTGTTGTTGTTTATGTGTAACTCTGTTTTGTTGTTTACTTGTTTACTCCATGTGTAACTCTGTGTTGTTGTTTACTTGTTTACTCCATGTGTAACTCTGTTTTGTTGTTTACTTGTTTACTCCATGTGTAACTGTGTTGTTGTTTACTTGTTTACTCCATGTGTAACTCTGTGTTGTTGTTTACTTGTTTACTCCATGTGTAACTCTGTTTTGTTGTTTACTTGTTTACTCCATGTGTAACTCTGTGTTGTTGTTTACTTGTTTACTCCATGTGTAACTCTGTGTTGTTGTTTACTTGTTTACTCCATGTGTAACTCTGTGTTGTTGTTTACTTGTTTACTCCATGTGTAACTCTGTGTTGTTGTTTACTTGTTTACTCCATGTGTAACTCTGTGTTGTTGTTTACTTGTTTACTCCATGTGTAACTCTGTGTTGTTGTTTACTTGTTTACTCCATGTGTAACTCTGTTTTGTTGTTTACTTGTTTACTCCATGTGTAACTGTGTTGTTGTTTACTTGTTTACTCCATGTGTAACTCTGTGTTGTTGTTTACTTGTTTACTCCATGTGTAACTCTGTTTTGTTGTTTACTTGTTTACTCCATGTGTAACTCTGTGTTGTTGTTTACTCCATGTGTAACTCTGTGTTGTTGTTTACTCCATGTGTAACTCTGTGTTGTTGTTTACTTGTTTACTCCATGTGTAACTCTGTGTTGTTGTTTACTTGTTTACTCCATGTGTAACTGTGTTGTTGTTTACTTGTTTACTCCATGTGTAACTCTGTGTTGTTGTTTACTTGTTTACTCCATGTGTAACTCTGTGTTGTTGTTTACTTGTTTACTCCATGTGTAACTCTGTTTTGTTGTTTACTTGTTTACTCCATGTGTAACTCTGTGTTGTTGTTTACTTGTTTACTCCATGTGTAACTCTGTGTTGTTGTTTGTGTCGAACTGCTTTGCTTTATCTTGGCCAGGTCGTAGTTGTAAATGAGAACTTGTTCTCAACTGGCCTACCTGGTTAAATAAAGGTGGGAAAAACAAATACTGATTATATGGGGCTGAGAGACCTGGTCTAAAGTAGTGTACTATATAGGGAATAGGGCTCTGGTCTAAAGTAGTGTACTATATAGGGAATAGGGCTCTGGTCTAAAGTAGTGTACTATATAGGGAATAGGGCTCTGGTCTAAAGTAGTGCACTATATAGGGAATAGGGCTCTGGTCTAAAGTAGTGCACTATATAGGGAATAGGGCTCTGGTCTAAAGTAGTGCACTATATAGGGAATAGGGCTCTGGTCTAAAGTAGTGCACTATATAGGGAATAGGGCCCTGGTCTAAAGTGTATGTGTGTGTGTGTGTGTGTGTGTGTGTGTGTGTGTGTGTGTGTGTGTGTGTGTGTGTGTGTGTGTGTGTGTGTGTGTGTGTGTGTGTGTGTGTGTGTGTGTGTGTGTGTGTGTGTGTGTGTGTGTGTGTGTGTGTGTGTGTGTGTGTGTGTGTGTCTGTGTGTGTGTGTATGTGTGTGTTTGAGTGTGTGTGTAGGTGTTTGGTTGTGTGTGTTTGAGTGTGTGTGTTTGTGTGTGTGTGTGTGTGTGTGTGTGTGTGTCTGTGTATGTGTGTGTTTGGTTGTGTGTGTATGTGTGCGTTTGGTTGTGTGTGTGTGTGTGTGTGTGTGTTTGAGTGTGTATGTGTGTGTGTTTGGTTGTGTGTGTATGTGTGCGTTTGGTTGTGTGTGTGTGTGTTTGAGTGTGTATGTGTGTGTTTGGTTGTGTGTGTATGTGTGTGTTGGAGTGTGTTTGTGCAGTCTATCCATCCATCTAGAGGCCAGGTTATGTAAATATAAACAGCACTGGAACCAATGAATAGGTAATGTGGAGTAGAGCGATGTAGTTTTACAAGGAAACACCCCTCCTACCCAATAAGATGAAGGAATAGGAGTATTCTCCACTTCCTCCCAACTCCACGCTGACTATGACAGCATAGGATGGGTACTATATTTAATACTCTATAGGACTCTGTTCCTGAATAGGGTGGGTACTATATTTAATACTCTATAGGACTCTGTTCCTGAATAGGGTGGGGACTATATTTAATCCTCTATAGGACTCTGTTCCTGAATAGGGTGGGGACTATATTTAATACTCTATAGGACTCTGTTCCTGAATAGGGTGGGGACTATATTTAATACTCTATAGGACTCTGTTCCTGAATAGGGTGGGGACTATATTTAATACTCTATAGGACTCTGTTCCTGAATAGGATGGGGACTATATTTAATACTCTATAGGACTCTATTCCTGAATAGGGTGGGGACTATATTTAATCCTCTATAGGACTCTGTTCCTGAATAGGATGGGGACTATATTTAATACTCTATAGGACTCTATTCCTGAATAGGGTGGGGACTATATTTAATCCTCTATATGACTCTATTCCTGAATAGGGTGGGGACTATATTTAATCCTCTATAGGACTCTATTCCTGAATAGGGTGGGGACTATATTTAATACTCTACAGGACTCTACAGGACTCTGTTCCTGAATAGGGTGGGGACTATATTTAATACTCTACAGGACTCTACAGGACTCTGTTCCTGAATAGGATGGGGACTATATTTAATACTCTATAGGACTCTATAGGACTCTGTTCCTGAATAGGGTGGGGACTATATTTAATCCTCTATAGGACTCTGTTCCTGAATAGGGTGGGGACTATATTTAATACTCTACAGGACTCTACAGGACTCTGTTCCTGAATAGGATGGGGACTATATTTAATACTCTATAGGACTCTGTAGGACTCTATTCCTGAATAGGGTGGGGACTATATTTAATCCTCTATAGGACTCTATTCCTGAATAGGGTGGGGACTATATTTAATACTCTATAGGACTCTGTTCCTGAATAGGGTGGGGACTATATTTAATCCTCTATAGGACTCTGTTCCTGAATAGGGTGGGGACTATATTTAATACTCTATAGGACTCTGTTCCTGAATAGGGTGGGGACTATATTTAATACTCTATAGGACTCTGTTCCTGAATAGGATGGGGACTATATGTAATACTCTATAGGACTCTGTTCCTGAATAGGGTGGGGACTATATTTAATACTCTATAGGACTCTGTTCCTGAATAGGATGGGGACTATATTTAATACTCTATAGGACTCTGTTCCTGAATAGGGTGGGGACTATATTTAATACTCTACGGGACTCTGTTCCTGAATAGGATGGGGACTATATTTAATACTCTACAGGACTCTACAGGACTCTGTTCCTGAATAGGATGGGGACTATATTTAATACTCTATAGGACTCTGTAGGACTATATTCCTGAATAGGGTGGGGACTATATTTAATAGTCTATAGGACTCTATAGGACTCTGTTCCTGAATAGGGTGGGGACTATATTTAATCCTCTATAGGACTCTGTTCCTGAATAGTGTATTTATACCTGTGTTCTCTGTTTGTCTGTTGCCAGTTCTTCTTGTTTGTCAAGTCAACCAGCGTTTTTGTGTATCAGCCCCAGCTTTTCTCCAGTGATTGGTTTTTTCACCATCGTATCTACCAGAAAATCCTTCTCGAAGGGGAGCATATAAAATGACTGACCGAGTCATAATATATACATCTCTCTCTCTCTCTCTCTCTCTCTCTCTGCTCTCTCTGCTCTCTCTCTCTCTGTTCTCTCTCTGCTCTCTCTCTCTCTCTCTCTCTCTCTCTCTCTCTCTCTCTCTCTCTCTCTCTCTCTCTCTCTCTCTCTCTCTCTCTCTCTCTCTCTCTCTGTTCTCTCTCTGCTCTCTCTCTCTGCTCTCACTCTCTCTGCTCTCTCTCTCTCTCTCTCTCTGCTCTCTCTCTGCTCTCTCTCTGCTCTGCTCTCTCTCCCTCTGCTCTCTTTCTGTTCTGCTCTCTCTCTCTGCTCTCTCTCTGCTCTCTCTCTCTCTGCTCTCTCTCTCTGCTCTCTCTCTACTCTCACTCTCTCTGCTCTCTCTCTCTGCTCTCTCTCTCTCTGCTCTCTCTCTGCTCTGCTCTCTCTCTCTGCTCTCTCTCTGCTCTCTCTCTCTCTCTGCTCTGCTCTCTCTCCCTCTGCTCTCTTTCTGCTCTCTCTGCTCTCTCTCTGCTCTCTCTCTCTCTGCTCTCTCTCTCTGCTCTCTCTCTACTCTCACTCTCTCTGCTCTCTCTCGCTCTGCTCTCTCTCTCTCTGCTCTCTCTCTGCTCTGCTCTCTCTCTCTGCTCTCTTTCTGCTCTCTCTCTGCTCTCTCTCTCTGCTCTCTCTCTACTCTCACTCTCTCTGCTCTCTCTCTCTGCTCTCTCTCTCTGCTCTCTCTCTCTGCTCTCTCTCTGCTCTGCTCTCTCTCTCTCTCTGCTCTCTCTCTCTGCTCTCTCTCTCTGCTCTCACTCTCTCTGCTCTCTCTATCTCTCTCTCCCCCTCTGAGGTCAGGAATCTTAAAGGTTAAAACAGACTTGTCTGTCTGTCATTAAGACCTGCAGAAAATATAGAGGCTGCTCTATTGTTGAATGTCTGTGTGTGTGTGTGTGTGTGTGTGTGTGTGTGTGTGTGTGTGTGTGTGTGTGTGTGTGTGTGTGTGTGTGTGTGTGTGTGTGTGTGTGTGTGTGTGTGTGTGTGTGTGTGTGTGTGTGTGTGTGTGTGTGTGTGTGTGTGTGTGTGTGTGTGTGTGTGTGTTTGATCAGTCACCTACACAGTTTCAAATTTTCGGCTCAGCATCATTAGTTAAACTCATTACACCTGTGCCCCAAATTGCACCTTATTGCCATAATAGTGCACTACTTTTCACCAGAGCCTATAGGGAATGGAGCCAGTATCTGTATCTAACATTCACAGTCAAATGGGTTTATAATGTCCAGCGCAGAGAGAACAACTAACATCTCTCTCTCTCTCTCTCTCTCTCTCTCTCTCTCTCTCTCTCTCTCTCTCTCTCTCTCTCTCTCTCACTCTCTCTCTCTCTCTCTCTCTCTCGCTCTCTCTCTCTCACTCTGTCTCTCTCGCTCTCTCTCGCTCTCTCTCTCTCACTCTGTCTCTCTCTCTCTCTCTCTCTCTCTCTCTCTCTCTCTCTCTCTCTCTCTCTCTCTCTCTCTCTGTCACCCTCTCTCTCTCTCTCTCTCTCTCTGTCTCTCTGTCTCTCTGTCACTCTCTCTCTCTCTCTCTCTCTCTCTCTCTCTCTCTCTCGCTCTCTCTCTCTCTCTCTCTCTGTCTCTGTCTCTCTGTCTCTCTGTCACTCTCTCTCTCTCTCTCTCTCTCTCTCTCTCTCTCTCTCTCTCTCTCTCTCTCTCTCTCTGTCTCTCTGTCACTCTCTCTCTCTCTCTCTCTCTCTCTCTCTCTCTGTCTCTCTCTCTCTCTCTCTCTCTGTCTCTCTGTCTCTCTCTCTCTCTGTATCTCTTTCTCTCACTGTCTCTCTTTCTCTATCTCTCCCTCGCTATAACTCTCTCTCTGTCTCTCTCTCTCTCTCTCTCTGTCTCTCTCTTTCTCTCTGTATCTCTTTCTCTCACTGTCTCTCTTTCTCTATCTCTCCCTCGCTATAACTCTCTCTCTGTCTCTCTCTAACTCTCTCTATCTTTAGGTTTAAGGGCCTTGAAAAGAGGTGAGAGTTTCCACTTGAAAGGGAAACTCAACTCATCTGGGAGGGTATTTAAGAGCTCATATTCTCTAAGAGGTAATTGATCAGAATGGGCTGATCAATAATGCCAAATATAGACTGTAAGAGTCTTCTCAGAGGATAATCATATTTGGACGGTTCAGTACCATTCAGTGCATTTAATATAAAAAAAACATAAATACCTTATTACTTAATAATATATTATTTACGTCAGTATTCTCTTCCTGCTCCTCTTCCTGCTTCTCTTCCTGCTTCTCTTCCTGCTTCTCTTCCTGCTTCTCTTCCTGCTCCTCTTCCTGCTTCTCTTCCTGCTTCTCTTCCTGCTTCTCTTCCTGCTCCATGCTCTAACCCTGACACACGCAGTCAACTTAGACTATAGATATAGTGTACAGTGCATTTCGGAAAGTATTCAGACCACTTGACTTTTTACACATTTTGTTACGTTACAGCCTTATTCTAAAATGGATTAAATAATTACAAAGTGAAAAACACGTCTTAAGAAATGATTGCGAATGAATTATAAATAAAAAAAAACAGAAATACCTTATTTACATAAGTATTCAGACCCTTTGCTATGAGACTTGAAATTGAGCTCAGGTGCTTCCTGTTTCCATTGATCATCCTTGGGATGTTTCTACAACTCGATTGGAGTCCACCTGTGGTAAATTCAATTGATTGGACATGATTTGGAAAGGCACACACCTGTCTGTATAAGGTCCCACAGTTGACAGCGCATGTCAGAGGAAAAACCAAGCCGTGAGGTCGAAGGAATTGTCCTTAGAGTTCCGATACAGGATTATGTCGAGGCACAGATCTGGGGAAGGGTACCAAAACAATTTATTCAGCATTGAAAAAACACAGTGGCCTCCATCATTCTTAAATGGAAGAAGTTTGGAACCACCAAGACTCTTCCTAGAGCTGGCCGCCTGGCCAAACTGAGCAATCGGGGGAGAAAGGTCTTGGTCAGGGAGGTGACAAAGAACCCGGTGGTCACTCTGACAGAGCTCCAGAGTTCCTCTGTGGAGATGGGAGAACCTTCCAGAACGACAACAATCTCTGCAGCACTCCACCAATCAGGCCTTTATGATAGAGCTGCCAGATGAAAGCCACTCCACAGTAAAAGGCACGACAGCTCACTTGGAGTTGTGCCAAAAGGCACATAAAGGACTCTGACCATGAGAAACACGATTCTCTGGTCTGATGAAACCAATATTGAACTCTTTGGCCTGAATGCCAACTGTCACATCTGGACAAATACCTGGCACCATCCCTACAGTAAAGCATGGTGATATGGTGGTGGCAGCATCATGCTGTGGGGAAGTTTTTTCAGTGGCAGGAACTGGGAGACTAGTCAGGATCGAGGGAAAGATGAACGGAGCAAAGAACAGAGAGATCCTTGCTCCAAGGTCCTCAGGATCTCAGACTGCGGAGAAGGTTAAGCTTCCAACAGGAGAACGACCCTAAGCGCACAGCCAAGAGAACACAGGAGTGGCTTCGGGGCAAGTCTCTGAATGTCCTTGAGTGGCCCAGCCAGAGCCCAGACTTGATTCCAATCGAACATCTCTGGAGAGCCCTGAAAATAGCTGTGCAGTGACACTCCCCATCCAACCTGACAGAGGTTGAGAGGATCTGCAGGGAAGAACGGGAGAAACTCCCCAAATACAAAGTACTGAGTAAAGGGTCTGAATACTTATTTAAATGTGATATTTTAAATAAATAGTATGTAGATTAACTATGGTTTTGGAAAAGGTGCTTTAACGAGAAAGTCAATTAGTAAAAACGGACCCAGGACACTAAGAAAGTAAATTAGTAAAAACGGGCCCAGGACACTAAGAAAGTCAATTAGTAAAAACGGGCCCAGGACACTAAGAAAGTCAATTAGTAAAAACGGGCCCAGGACACTAAGAAAGTCAATTAGTAAAAACGGGCCCAGGACACTAAGAAAGTCAATTAGTAAAAACGGGCCCAGGACACTAAGAAAGTCAATTAGTAAAAACGGGCCCAGGACACTAAGAAAGTCAATTATTAAAAACGGGCCCAGGACACTAAGGAAGTCAATTAGTAAAAACGGGCCCAGGACACTAAGAAAGTCAATTAGTAAAAACGGGCCCAGGACACTAAGGAAGTCAATTATTAAAAACGGGCCCAGGACACTAAGAAAGTCAATTAGTAAAAACGGGCCCAGGACACTAAGAAAGTCAATTAGTAAAAACGGGCCCAGGACACTAAGGAAGTCAATTAGTAAAAACGGGCCCAGGACACTAAGAAAGTAAATTAGTAAAAACGGGCCCAGGACACTAAGAAAGTCAATTAGTAAAAACGGGCCCAGGACACTAAGGAAGTCAATTAGTAAAAACGGGCCCAGGACACTAAGGAAGTCACCATTCATTAAAAATAAATACACTGACCAATAATAACCGTCAGCGTGTGTGTGTGTGTGTGTGTGTGTGTGTGTGTGTGTGTGTGTGTGTGTGTGTGTGTGTGTGTGTGTGTGTGTGTGTGTGTGTGTGTGTGTGTGTGTGTGTGTGTGTGTGTGTGAAAGCATGCGCCATTTCAACGGGTGTGTTTGAAATATCCGAATCCACTAATTTGAAGGTGTCCACATACTTTTGGATCTAAAAGCCTATTGAGCTCATTTGCAATGTCCTGCAAAGCGATAAGCAAAACCATTCCATTCACGGTCATTTCTATATTACCTACAGTGTATTTCGACTGCCAATGTGTAACAGTCGATCCACTGATCGTCCGTCAATCAAAACCATCAATAATTCAATCAGTCTCTGAAAGAAAAAACTCTGTAAACTCTCACATCTTATACTCTCATATCTCATTGGAACTCAAAGTTCCAATTCTTATATTCTTTCTTATATATATTATATATATTCTTATATATATTCTTAATTCAATATTCTTGTAACACTGATGTTCACCATGCAGTTGTAGTGAGAGAGACAACAGGGGCGGGGGTCACTGATTCCATCTTTCTCTAATGACCTATTGGTCAACAGGGTTCCTTTTCATGCTCTGATTGGTTCGCTCCTCATTGTGTCGGCGACCCATTTCAGCTCCCATCACCAACCGCTGTTGAGAACAGAGTCGGAAAGCTATTGTGTCCCTAGATGGTCTTTGCAGTGCAACAGAAGAGCAGTTACACCATTAGCTAACCCCCTCTCTTTAGAGCCAGGGTACAGGAAGAAAAGCCTCTCGCTGGGGTACACAGGGCACACAGCTACACCACTGGGTACTTCATTGATTCTTTCAATAACAATTGCGAATTTTCTAAAGAGTCTCATCTCCCCTAGAATGGAGAGCACTTTGAGAGAGAGATGGGGAGGGGGAAGGGGGGAGGGAGGGAGAGCAAGCGAGAGACATACAGACATACAAAGAGACAGACAAACAGACAGAGAGAGAGTAGGAGAGAGAGATAGAGAGAGAGAGAGAGAGAGAGAGAGAGAGAGAGGGCGAGAGGGGTGGAGGGAGAGCGAGAGAGAGACAGAGAGAGAGAGAGAGAGGGAGGGAGGGAGGGGGGGGGAGGGAGGGAGGAGAGAGAGAGAGAGAGAGAGAGAGAGAGAGAGAGAGAGAGAGAGAGAGAGAGAGAGAGAGAGAGAGAGGGAGGGGAGGGGAGGGAGGGAGGGAGGGAGAGAGAGAGAGAGAGAGAGAGAGAGAGAGAGAGAGAGAGAGAGAGAGAGAGAGAGAGAGAGAGAGAGAGAGAGAGAGAGGAGAGAGAGAGAGAGAGAGAGAGAGAGAGAGGGAGGGAGAGGAGGAGAGAGAGAGAGAGAGAGGAGGGAGGGGAGGAGGGAGGGAGGGAGGGAGAGAGGGAGGGAGGAGAGGGGAGAGGAGGAGGAGAAGTGACACCTTAAATTCCATCAATACATCTACGCCCAAACACTGAGGCTGTGAGGACAGACGCTGGGAGACGAGAAGCGAGAGAATATTTAATAAATTGCAGACATGAAACAAAACACGGACAGCGTCTGGACGAGGGAAACATAACGACATTAATGCCGACACGGGGATTCAACTGAGGAACAGACAGATATAGAGGAGGCAATCAATAAAGCGAAGTAGTCCAGGTCAGTCCAATGAAGCGCTGATGTGCGCAACGAACGCCAGAGAGGAGGAGCGAGACGTGACAGAGCCCTGTGTTGACTCTCTGCCTCACACTGGTGCAAAAGACGTGACAGAGCGCTGTGTTGACTCTCTGCCTCACACTGGTGCAAAAAATGACATTTTGAACTGATTTTACATTGACCCAAGAGCCATAATAACGAATGTTGGAGTCAATCAGCTCCTTATAGGAGGCCTGTTTGTACTGTCCTGAATGACAACATCAGACAGCTCCTTATAGGAGCTATTCCATATACACTAGAATCCTAATCACACCCTATTCCATATACACTAGAATCCTCTGTACACCCTATTCCATATATACTAGTATCCTAATGACACCCTATTCCATATACACCCTATTCCATATACACCCTATTCCATATACACTAGTATCCTCTGTACACCCTATTCCATATACACTAGAATCCTAATCACACCCTATTCCATATAAACTAGAATCCTCATGACACCCTATTCCATGTACACTAGAATCCTAATGACACCCTATTCCATGTACACTAGAATCCTAATGACACCCTATTCCATATACACTAGAATCCTAATGACACCCTATTCCATATACACTAGAATCCTCATGACACCCTATTCCATATACACTAGAATCCTAATCACACCCTATTCCATATACACTAGAATCCTAATGACACCCTATTCCATATACACTAGAATCCTAATCACACCCTATTCCATATACACTAGAATCCTAATCACACCCTATTCCATATACACTAGAATCCTAATCACACCCTATTCCATATATACTAGTATCCTAATGACACCCTATTCCATATACACTAGAATCCTAATGACACCCTATCCCATATACACTAGTATCCTAATGACACCCTATTCCATATACACCCTATTCCATATACACCCTATTCCAAATACTCTAGTATGCTAATGACACACTAGTCCATATACACCCTATTCCATGTACACTAGTATCCTCTGTACAACCTATTTCATATAAACTAGAATCCGCATGACACCCTATTCCATGTACACTAGAATCCTAATGACACCCTATTCCAATAAACTAGAATCCTCATGACACCCTATTCCATGTACACTAGAATCCTAATGACACCCTATTCCATGTACACTAGAATCCTAATGACACCCTATTCCATATACACTAGTATCCTAATGACACCCTATTCCATATACACTAGAATCCTAATGACACCCTATTCCATATACACCCTATTCCAAATACTCTAGTATGCTAATGACACCCTAGTCCATATACACCCTATTCCATATACACCCTATTCCAAATACTCTAGTATGCTAATGACACCCTAGTCCATATACACCCTATTCCATATACACTAGAATCCTAATGACACCCTATTCCATATAAACTAGAATCCTAATCACACCCTATTCCATATAGACTAGTATCCTAATGACACCCTATTCCATATACACTAGAATCCTAATCACACCCTATTCCATATAGACTAGTATCCTAATGACACCCTATTCCATATACATCCTATTCCATATACACCCTATTCCAAATACTCTAGTATGCTAATGACACCCTATTCCATATATACTAGTATCCTAATGACACCCTATTCCATATACACTAGAATCCTAATGACACCCTATTCCATATATACTAGTATCCTAATGACACCCTATTCCATATATACTAGTATCCTAATGACACCCTATTCCATATATACTAGTATCCTAATGACACCCTATTCCATATACACTAGAATCCTAATCACACCCTATTCCATATACACTAGAATCCTAATGACACCCTATTCCATATACACCCTATTCCATATACACTAGTATCCTCATGACACCCTATTCCATATACACTAGAATCCTAATGACACCCTATTCCATATACACTAGAATCCTAATGACACCCTATTCCATATACACTAGAATCCTAATCACACCCTATTCCATATACTCTAGAATCCTAATGACACCCTATTCCATATACACTAGAATCCTCATGACACCCTATTCCATATACACTAGAATCCTAATCACACCCTATTCCATATACACTAGAATCCTAATCACACCCTATTCCATATACACTAGAATCCTAATCACACCCTATTCCATATACACTAGAATCCTAATCACACCCTATTCCATATACACTAGAATCCTAATCACACCCTATTCCATATATACTAGTATCCTAATGACACCCTATTCCATATACACTAGAATCCTAATGACACCCTATCCCATATACACTAGTATCCTAATGACACCCTATTCCATATACACCCTATTCCATATACACCCTACCAAATACTAGTATGCTAATGACACACTAGTCCATATACACCCTATTCCATGTCACATATACACTATTTCATATAAACTAGAATCCTAATGACACCCTATTCCATATAAACTAGAATCCTCATGACACCCTATTCCATGTACACTAGAATCCTAATGACACCCTATTCCATGTACACTAGAATCCTAATGACACCCTATTCCATGTACACTAGAATCCTAATGACACCCTATTCCATATACACTAGAATCCTAATGACACCCTATTCCATATACACCCTATTCCAAATACTCTAGTATGCTAATGACACCCTAGTCCATATACACCCTATTCCATATACACTAGAATCCTAATCACACCCTATTCCATATAGACTAGTATCCTAATGACACCCTATTCCATATACACTAGAATCCTAATCACACCCTATTCCATATAGACTAGTATCCTAATGACACCCTATTCCATTTACATCCTATTCCATATACACCCTATTCCAAATACTCTAGTATGCTAATGACACCCTATTCCATATATACTAGTATCCTAATGACACCCTATTCCATATATACTAGTATCCTAATGACACCCTATTCCATATATACTAGTATCCTAATGACACCCTATTCCATATACACTAGAATCCTAATCACACCCTATTCCATATACACTAGAATCCTAATGACACCCTATTCCATATACACCCTATTCCATATACACTAGTATCCTCATGACACCCTATTCCATATACACTAGAATCCTAATGACACCCTATTCCATATACACTAGAATCCTAATGACACCCTATTCCATATACACTAGAATCCTAATGACACCCTATTCCATATACACTAGTATCCTCATGACACCCTATTCCATATACACTAGAATCCTAATGACACCCTATTCCATATACACTAGTATCCTCATGACACCCTATTCCATATACACTAGAATCCTAATGACACCCTATTCCATATACACTAGAATCCTAATCACACCCTATTCCATATACAGCCTATTCCATACACAGGCCCATTTTAGAGTGGTCATAAGTAGTGCACTTCTTTGGGAACATGGCACCGTTTGAGATGCAGACAGGAAATGCGTCCTTGGGTTTTCTTACGATATCCTTTGTGACAGGTTTTGCTGTCCCCTGGTCCCCTGGGAAACACGGCACGGCAGGACAGAGGAACTAAAAAGATCTGCTGTGTGTCTGACTGCGTCTGTCCTGTCACACAAACACGTAGAAACACACGCACTGCCCTGTCCAGAAAACGCTGTGAGAAAAGCCTTTGTGACGTTTGCTCCCTGTGTGAGCCGGGGGAGAGGTGAGGAGTCTTTCGACTGACATTCCTCCCTCCCTCCCTCCCTCCCTCCCCTCCCTCCCTCCCCCTCCCTCCCTCCCTCCCTCCCTCCCTCCCTCTCTACAGACCTGCAGA
The DNA here is from genome assembly GCF_023373465.1 of Oncorhynchus keta. Taxonomy (NCBI): domain Eukaryota; kingdom Metazoa; phylum Chordata; class Actinopteri; order Salmoniformes; family Salmonidae; genus Oncorhynchus; species Oncorhynchus keta. The sequence continues at coordinate 84,593,681 of NC_068424.1, forward strand.
TCTACGTACAACGCGAGCTGAATACGTGACAAATGGTTTACAACTAGAACACCTGAAAATGGTAAGACCCTCTAAAACTCTAGAGTGCTGATGATAAAGACTATACCACGCCGCCAGTGCTCTCTCCCTCATCCTGTGTGTGTGTGTGTGTGTGTGTGTGTGTGTGTGTGTGTGTGTGTGTGTGTGTGTGTGTGTGTGTGTGTGTGTGTGTGTGTGTGTGTGTGTGTGTGTGTGTGTGTGTGTGTGTGTGTGTGTGTGTGTGTGTGTGTGTGTGTGAGTGTGTGGACGGAGACTGGAGGCAGAGCAGATCCCCACCAGCTGCAACCTGTTCCATAATCAAGACCTCTACAAACTCTCAGCCCTGCCACTGCCATGCTGCCAGATAGTAATCTCTGCTTATTCTGCCCCCTCTGACTTTGGCCCCTGTCTCCAGTCCCACGTCTCGTCCTGCTACTCTGTCCTGGACCTCCTACTCCACTGTTTCCTTGAATTCGTCTCCGGACCTGTTTATCCGGTCCCTACTTCCATCGCTCCAGCTCCAGCCTCAGCCTCTGCACCTTGATTCCTGCAACCCTCCCAAGCTCACCCTGGCCTGCACCCTATATTCCCCCTGTGTTTCAATAAATACCTTGGTTTCCTCATCCCAGTCTTCTCATCTCAGTCTGCTCTTGGGTTCACCTGTTGCGCTCCGCGTGACCGGAACATTCAGTCTGCAGCTGTTGAAATACTGTTATTCCAGGAAACTCTACCGAGAACCATGTGTACCTCTGAAGGATCCATTGTGACCTCCAGAGACCCCCAGAGACTTACATCGAATCACTTCCCTTAGACGGATCAGTTTAGTATTCAAATCAACCTATACTGTTTGTGTTTATGTATTTTCGTGTGATTATTTAGTTAGTAAATAAATTATTAGGTCATTTCTTGTATCGCTGATTCATCATTTAGGTAAGGGTTTGTGCAGATTCACGAAGACAACAATGTTCAGAATGAGAGTGATGAGGTAATAACAAACAATTGACTGTTATTGATGTTATAAATATCTCTATCTTTAGAGTTCATTTCAGGAGATGGAAACTCGTTAAATACATTTTCCCGTGGTGCCCCAAGATTTCGAATGAGTTAATTGTTACATGATTATCTGAATCATGTAATAATTCAACATAGTTAATTGATTTTATAAAATAGCCGTCATCACATGAATGGCAGTCACGTCACGACAGTGCACATAGCGTCTGCCTTCTTCTCCGGCTCCATTTTAATTGGCTGCTGTGATGGCACACTGTGGTATTTCACCCAGTAGATATGGGAGTTTATCAAAATTGGATTTGTTTTTGAATTCTTTGTGGATCTGTGTAATCTGAGGGAAATATGTGTCTCTAATATGGTCATACATTGGGCAGGAGGTTAGGAAGTGAAGCTCAGTTTCCACCCCATTTTGTGGGCAGTGTGCACATAGCCTGTCTTCTCCTGAGAGCCAGGTCTGCCTTCGGCTGCCTTTCTCAATAGCAAGGATATGCTCACTTAGTCTGTACATAGTCAAAGCTTTCCTTAATTTTGTGTCAGTCACAGTGGTCAGGTATTCTGCAACTGTGTACTCTCTGTTTAGGGCCAAATAGCATTCTAGTTGTTTCAGTTTTTCGTTAATTATTTGACAAATTTGAAATAATTATCTTTTTGTTTTCTCATGATTTTCTTTGGTCTAATTGTGTTGCTGTCCTGGGGCTCTGTGGGGTCTGTTTGTGTTTGTGAACAGAGCCCCAGGACCAGCTTGCTTAGGGGACTCTCTCTGTAGGTGATGGCTTTGTTATGGAAGGTTTGGGAATAATTTCCTTTTAGGTGGTTGTAGAATTTAACGTCTCAGTTCTGGATTTATGTAAATAGCGGGTATTGGCCTAATTCTGCTCTGCATGCATTATTTGGTGTTTCATGTTGTACACAGAATATATTTTTGCAGAATTCTGCACGCAGTCTCGATTTAGTGTTTGTCCCATTCCGTGAATTCATGGTTGGTGAGCAAAATAAAGGGCAATAGGTTCAAAAACATATTAAAGTCTTTTTTAGCAAGATCCTAATTGATATGTCAAATTATGTTCCTTTTGATGGAATAGAAGGCCCTCTCTCAGATAGTTCACAGCTTTAAATCAAATAAAATGAATCAAATAAAATGTGATTGGTCACATACACATGGTTAGCAGATATTCATGTGAGTGTAGTGAAATGCTTGTGCTTCTAGTTCCCGACAGTGCAGTAATATCTAACAAGTAATCTAACAATTCCCCAACAACTACCTAATACACACACATCTGTCACGCTCTGGCCTTATAGTTATCTTTGTTTTCTTTATTATCTTGGTTAGGCCAGGGTGTGATATGGGTGATTAATGTGTTTTGTCTTGTCTAGTGGTGTGTTTATTGTTGTCTCTGATTGGGAACCATATTTAGGCAGCCATATTCTTTGTGTATTTTGTGGGTGATTGTTTCCTGTCTTTGTGTTTTATGCACCAGTTAGGACTGTTACGTTTATTGTTTTGTAGTTTGTTCATGTCTTATTAAAGAACCTTGAACTATAACGATGCTGCGTTTTGTTCCTTCCCAGGAAGAAAGCCGTGACATCTAAAGGGATTGAATAAGAATATTTACATATTAATATATGGATGAGCGATGGCCGAGCGGCATAGGCAAGGTGCAATAGTATCAGTATCTGGTGTGGCCACCAGCTGCATTAAATACTGCAGTGCATCTCCACCTCATGGACTGGACCAGATTTGCCAGTTCTTGCTGTGAGATGTTACCCCTCTCTTCCAACATTTCTGGGGGAATGGGCACCTGGGGGGAAGTTCCCTCCCAGACATTTCTGGGGGAATGGCTCCCTCACCCTCGCCCAGGTCCCAGACATTTCTGGGGGAATGGCTCAGATCCAACAGGTCCCAGACATTTCTGGGGGAATGCTCCCTCACCCTCGGATCCAACAGGGACATTTCTGGGGGAATGATCCCATTGGCCATGGCAGGGATTGAGATCCCATTGGCTGAGAACATTCCTGTCTTGCAGGAAATTACACACAGAACGCAGTGGCACTGTCATGCTGGAGGGTCATGTCAAGATGAGCCTGCAGGGAGGGTACCACATGAGCGAGGAGGATGTCTTCCTGTAACGCACAGCATTGAGATTTCCTGCAATGACAACAAGCTCAGTCCGATGATGCTGTGACACACTGCCCCAGACCAGGACGAACCCTCCACCTCCAAATCGATCCCGCTCCAGAGTAAATCAAATCAAATCAAATCAAATTTATTTATATAGCCCTTCGTACATCAGCTGATATCTCAAAGTGCTGTACAGAAACCCAGCCTAAACCCCAAACAGCAAACAATGCAGGTGTAAAAGCACGGTGGCTAGGAAAAACTCCCTAGAAAGGCCAAAACCTAGGAAGAAACCTAGAGAGGAACCGGCATGCTATGTGGGGGACCCTGGCCAGTCCTCTTCTGGCTGTGCCGGGTAGAGATTATAACAGAACATGACCAAGATGTTCAAATGTTCATAAATGACCAGCATGGTCGAATAATAATAAGGCAGAACAGTTGAAACTGGAGCAGCAGCACAGTCAGGTGGACTGGGGACAGCAAGGAGCCATCATGTCAGGTAGTCCTTGGGCACGGTCCTAGGGCTCAGGTCCTCCGAGAGAGAAAGAGAGAATTAGAGAGAGCATATGTGGGGTGGCCAGTCCTCTATACGCTAGGTGGTCCCGGGAATCGCCCACTCTGGCTGTGCCGGGTGGAGATTATAACAGAATGTGGCCAAGATGTTCAAATGTTCATAAATGACCAGCATGGTTGAATAATAGTAAGGCAGAACAGTTGAAACTGGAGCAGGAGCATGGCCAGGTGGACTGGGGACAGCAAGGAGTCCTCATGTCAGGTAGTCCTGGGACATGGTCCTAGGGCCCAGGCCAGTCTGAAACTGGAGCAGCAGCATGGCCAGGTGGACTGGGGACAGCAAGGAGTCATCATGTCAGGTAGTCCTGGGGCATGGTCCTAGGGCTCAGGTCCTCCGAGAGAGAGAAAGAAAGAGAGAAGGAGAGAATTAGAGAACGCACACTTAGATTCACACAGGACACCGAATAGGACAGGAGAAGTACTCCAGATATAACAAACTGACCCTAGCCCCCCTGTGACACATAAACTACTGCAGCATAAATACTGGAGGCTGAGACAGGAGGGGTCAGGAGACACTGTGGCCCCATCCGAGGACACCCCCGGACAGGGTTTAACCTCTAGCCAAACAGGAAGGATATAACCCCACCCACTTTGCCAAAGCACAGCCCCCACACCACTAGAGGGATATCTTCAACCACCAACTTACCATCCTGAGACAAGGCCGAGTATAGCCCACAAAGATCTCCGCCACGGTACAGCCCAAGGGGGGGCAACCCAGACAGGCCGACCACAACAGTGAATCAACCCACTCCAGGTGACGCACCCCCAGGGACGGCACGAGAGAGCCCCAGCAAGCCAGTGACTCAGCCCCCTGTAACAGGGTTAGAGGCAGAGAATCCCAGTGGAAAGAGGGGAACCGGCCAGGCAGAGACAGCAAGGGCGGTTCGTTGCTCCAGAGCCTTTCCGTTCACCTTCCCACTCCTGGGCCAGACTACACTCAATCATATGACCCACTTACACCGAGTACAGGCCTCGGTGTAAGATTCATTCCTTTGACAATAAACGCAAATCAAAACCGCGACTTGACAGTGAAGAGCACTTTTGCCAGTCCTGTCTGGTCCAGCGACAGTGGGTTTGTGCCCATATATGATGTTGTTGCCGGTGATGTCTGGTGAAGACCTGCCTTACAACAGGCCTACAAGCCCTCAGTCCAGCCTCTCTCAGCCTGTTGCGCACAGTCTGAGCACTGATGGAGGAATTGTGCGTTCCTGGTGTAACTCAGGCAGTTGTTGTTGCCATCCTGTACCTGTCCCGCAGGTGTGACGTTCGGATGTACCGATCCTGTGCAGGTGTTGCTACACGTGGTCTGCCACTGCAAGGACGATCAGCTGTCCATCCTGTCTCCCTGTAGCACTGTCTTAGGCGTCTCACAGAATGGACTTTACAATTTATTGCCCTGGCCACATCTGCAGTCCTCATGCCTCCTTGCAGCATGCCTATAGGCACGTTCACGCAGCTGAGCAGGGACCCTGGGCATCTTTCTTTTTGTGTTTTTCAGAGTCAATAAAAATGCCTCTTTAGTGTCCTAAGTTTTCATAACTGGGACCATAATTGCCTACTGTTTGTAAGCTGTCAGTGTCTTAACGACTGTTCCCAAGGTGCATGTTCATTAATTGTTAATGGTTCATCGAACAAGTGTGGGAAACAGTGTTTAAACGCTTTACAATGAAGATCTGTGAAGTTATTGGGATTTTACTGAATTATATATATATATATATATGCCATTTAGCAGACGCTTTTATCCAAAGCGACTTACAGTCATGTGTGCATACATTCTACGTATGGGTGGTCCCTGGGCACGGGAATCGAACCCACTACCCTGGCGTTACAAGCGCCATGCTCTAGGGTCCTGAAAAAGGGACATTTTTGTTGTTGTTGCTGAGTCCACATACGAGATGAGTAATGTAAGATATGTAAACCTTATTAAAGTGGCATTGCTTAAAGTGACTAGTGTGTCTCTATGTAGGCAGTAGCCTCTCTGAGCTCTGTGATTGCTGTCTGATGGCATTGAGATAGAAGCTGTTTTTCAGTCTCTCGGTCCCAGCTTTGATGCACCTGTACTGTCCTCGCCTTCTGGATGGTAGTGGGGTGAACAGGCAGTGGTTCGGGGGGTTGTTGTCCTTGATGATCTATTTGGCCTTCCTTTAACATCGGGTGCTGTAGGTGTCCTGGAGGGCAGGTAGTTTGCGTTGTGTAGAATGCACCACCCTCTGGAGAGCCCTGCGGTTGTAGGCGGTGCAGTTGCCTTACCAGACGGTGATACAGCCTGACAGGATGCTCTGAATTGCCCATCTGTAAAAGTTTGTCAGGGTTTTAGGTGACAAGCAACATTTCTTCAGCCTCCTGAGTTTGAGGAGGCTCTGTTGCGCCTTCTTCATCACGCTGTCTGTGTTCAGTTTGTCTGTGATGTGTAAACTGAGGAACTTAAAACTTTCCACCTTCTCCACTACAGTCCCTTCGATGTGGATAGGGGGTGCTCCCTCTGCTGTTTCCTGAAGCCTTGTTCTCAAATTTGCCTTGTTAATATCCCCAGCTACAATAAATGCAGCCACAGGATATATGGTTTCCAGTTTACAAAGATTCCAGTGTAGTCCCTTGATGGCCAATCTGCTTGAGGGGGTATATACACAGCTGTTACGATAACTGACGAGAATTATCTTGGGAGACAATATGGTCGGCATTTGATTGTAAGGAATTCTAGGTCTAGGTGAACAGAAGGACTTGAGTTTCCTGTATGTTGTTATGGCTACACCATGAGTTGTTAATCATGAATACACCCCTACCCCTCTTCTTCCCAGAGAGATGTTTATTTCTATCCGCGCGACGCATGAAGAAACCCGGTGGCTGTACCGTCTCTGACAACTTATCCCGAGAGAGCCACGTTTGCGTGAACCAGAGAACGTTACAATCTCTGATGTCTCTCTGGAAGGCAACTCCTTGCCCTAATTTCATCCACCTGGTTGTCTAGAGACTGGACATTGGCGAGTAGTATACTCGGGAGCCGTGGGCATTGTGCGTGCCTTCGAAGCCTGACCAAGAGGCCGCTCCGTATATACCTCTTCTGCGGCAACGTTGTTTTGGGTCGGCCTCTGGGATTAAATCCAACATCCTGGGTGCTGGTCCGAACAAAGGATTTCCACTTCGGGATTCTTCAACTACATTGAGCTCATTTCCGATGTGTTGTTCCTTCTTTTTTTCTGTAGTGTATTTCTGTAACGTTTTCGTGATTCACCATAGTGAAGGCGTAAGGTCAAGTTCAACAATTTCTTTCTTAGGTTTTTGCACTCTTCATCAAACTGCTTGTCATTGTTGTTCATTTTCTTAGATTGTCTGTTTGATTTTTTTTTTTTTTTTAGGTATGATAGGGAAGCTGAGAGGTAAAATATACTGTTTAGGTTTTCTACTTCCATTTTTACACCTTCACTATTACAGTGAAACATTTTGTCCAGGAAGGTATCTGAAAGGGATTGAATTCGTTGTTGCCTAATTGTTTCTTTTGTAGTTGTCCATAGGAGCGTAGGAGTCCCCTCGTAGCCTATCATTGACCATGTATATGCCCAGCGTGCAACAGAGCTGCAAGACTTGTGACCCCTTTTTGTTGTTGTTGTTGTCGTTGTCGTTGTTGTGCCTATGGGGTTATATGGGGGAGGGAATGCTGTCACCTCCAGGTAGGTGTTTGTCCCCCTGGGTGCTGAGAGTGCTGAGTGCTGAGGGTGCTGAGAGTGTCAGGTTCTTGTCCAGTTCTGGCATTTAGGTCGCCACAGAAATGATTGGCTATTTTTCACTGTAGAGATCATTTCTTTCGGAAAAATTGGCCAACCTCTCTCTCTCTCTCTCTCTCTCTCTCTCTCTCTCTCTCTCTCTCTCTCGATCTCACTCTCTCTGTCTTTCTTTTCCCCCCACTCCCCTTGCCTCTCCATACCCCCATGTCTCACCCCCTTGTCTCTCTCTCTCCCTCTCTGCTCCCCATGTCTCACCCCCCTCCGCCTTTGCCCCCCTGCCTCCACCCTCCCAATGTCTCCTTCCCATTTCTCTCTCCCCTCTTTGTCCCTCCCCCTGTCTTTCCCCCTCTGTCTTTCCTCCCCCTTCTGCCTCTCCATCTCTTCCTCTGCCATCCCCCACCCCTCCACACACACACCATGTGCCAAGGGTGTCCATTATATAGATGACATTTATTGTTGTGGTTGTGGAATACAGAATGAGAGCGAGAGAGAGAGAGGCAGAGAGAGAGAGAGGAGAGAGAGAGAGAGGCAGAGAGAGAAAGAGGCTGAGAGAGAGAGAGGCTGAGAGCGAGAGAGAGAGAGAGAGAGAGAGAGAGGCAGAGAGAGAGAGAGGCAGAGAGAGAGAGAGGCTGAGAGAGAGAGAGAGAGAGAGAGAGGGCTGAGAGAGAGACAGAGAGAGAGAGAGGCAGAGAGAGAGAGAGAGAGAGAGAGAGAGAGAGAGAGAGAGGCAGAGAGAGAGAGAGAGAGAGAGAGAGAGGAGAGAGAGAGAGAGAGAGAGAGAGGCAGAGAGAGGTTGAGGGGCAGAGAGAGAGAGAGAGACAGAGAGAGAGAGAGAGACAGAGAGAGAGAGAGAGAGAGAGAGAGAGAGAGAGAGAGGAGAGAGAGGGAGAGAGAGGGAGAGAGAGAGAGAGAGAGAGAGAGAGAGGGAGAGAGAGAGGGGAGAGAGAGAGAGAGAGAGAGAGAGAGAGAGAGAGAGAGAGGGCAGAGAGAGAGAGAGAGAGAGAGAGAGAGAGAGAGGCAGAGAGAGAGAGAGGCTGAGAGAGAGAGGCTGAGAGAGAGGCTTGAGAGAGAGAGCGAGAGAGAGAGAGCGTGAGAGAGAGAGAGAGAGAGAGAGAGAGAGAGAGAGAGAGAGAGGGGCTGAGAGAGAGACAGAGAGAGAGAGAGAGAGAGAGAGAGAGAGAGAGAGAGAGAGAGAGAGAGAGAGAGAGGGCAGAGAGAGAGAGAGAGACAGAGAGAGAGGGGGCAGAGAGAGAGAGAGAGACAGAGAGAGAGAGAGAGACAGAGAGAGAGAGAGAGAGAGAGAGAGGAGAGAGAGAGGGGAGAGAGGGAGGAGAGAGAGAGAGAGAGGGAGAGAGGGAGAGAGAGAGAGAGAGAGAGAGAGAGAGGGGGAGAGAGAGAGAGAGACAGAGAGAGAGAGAGAGAGAGAGAGAGAGAGAGAGAGGCAGAGAGAGAGAGAGAGAGAGAGAGAGGCAGAGAGAGAGAGAGAGAGAGAGAGAGAGAGAGAGAGAGAGAGAGAGAGAGAGAGAGAGAGAACTGTATTACAGGTTATATTGGTTTCAGTCTCACCAAGGCAGAGAACGTCAGGTTCCATTAAAGTCTTATAAGGCTATAGCTGGGGGATATTTACTGTTAAATCATACATTTAGATGCATCACACACACCGCACACAAGCACACACACACACACACACCCCCACACACACACGCACACACACAAACTCACACACACACACACACACACACACACCCCCACACACACACACACACGCACACACACAAACTCACATAGACACGCACACACAGAGAGAGACACACACACATTATTATCACACAGCGTACCCATAACAATCTCAAATGGGAGAACAAATGTGGTCAATGTGTAAGCCTGATCGAGTGTATAGTGAGGTAGTTGATTCAGTAACAGTTTATTAATGTGGGGATTAACTAGGGAGAGGACGTATTGGTTGGTAGTAGTTAATTCAGTTATTAAAGGGACTGAGTACTGAACTAAACACCTAAACACCTCTTGATGAAGAGGCTGAGTACTGAACTAAACACCTCTTGATGAAGAGGCTGAGTACTGAACTAAACACCTCTTGATGAAGAGGCTGAGTACTGAACTAGACACCTATTGATGAAGAGGCTGAGTACTGAACTAAACACCTCTTGATGAAGAGGCTGAGTACTGAACTAAACACCTCTTGATGAAGAGGCTGAGTACTGAACTAAACACCTCTTGATGAAGAGGCTGAGTACTGAACTAAACACCTCTTGATGAAGAGGCTGAGTACTGAACTAGACACCTATTGATGAAGAGGCTGAGTACTGAACTAAACACCTAAACACCTCTTGATGAAGAGGCTGAGTACTGAACTAAACACCACATGATGAAGAGGCTGAGTACTGAACTAAACACCCCTTGATGAAGAGGCTGAGTACTGAACTAAACACCCCTTGATGAAGAGGCTGAGTACTGAACTAAACACCACATGATGAAGAGGCTGAGTACTGAACTAAACACCTCTTGATGAAGAGGCTGAGTACTGAACTAAACACCTAAACACCTCTTGATGAAGAGGCTGAGTACTGAACTAAACACCTAAACACCTCTTGATGAAGAGGCTGAGTACTGAACTAAAAACCACATGATGAAGAGGCTGAGTACTGAACTAAACACCTTTTGATGAAGAGGCTGAGTACTGAACTAAACACCCCTTGATGAAGAGGCTGAGTACTGAACTAAACACCCCTTGATGAAGAGGCTGAGTACTGAACTAAACACCACATGATGAAGAGGCTGAGTACTGAACTAAACACCTCTTGATGAAGAGGCTGAGTACTGAACTAAACACCACATGATGAAGAGACTGAGTACTGAACTAAACACCTCTTGATGAAGAGGCTGAGTACTGAACTAAACACCTAAACACCTCTTGATGAAGAGGCTGAGTACTGAACTAAACACCCCTTGATGAAGAGGCTGAGTACTGAACTAAACACCTCTTGATGAAGAGGCTGAGTACTGAACTAAACACCTAAACACCTCTTGATGAAGAGGCTGAGTACTGAACTAAACACCTCTTGATGAAGAGGCTGAGTACTGAACTAAACACCTAAACACCTCTTGATGAAGAGGCTGAGTACTGAACTAAAAACCACATGATGAAGAGGCTGAGTACTGAACTAAACACCTCTTGATGAAGAGGCTGAGTACTGAACTAAACACCTCTTGATGAAGAGGCTGAGTACTGAACTAAACACCTCTTGATGAAGAGGCTGAGTACTGAACTAAACACCTAAACACCTATTGATGAAGAGGCTGAGTACTGAACTAAAAACCACATGATGAAGTGGCTGAGTACTGAACTAAACACCTCTTGATGAAGAGGCTGAGTACTGAACTAAACACCTCTTGATGAAGAGGCTGAGTACTGAACTGAACACCTAAACACCTCTTGATGAAGAGGCTGAGTACTGAACTAAACACCCCTTGATGAAGAGGCTGAGTACTGAACTAAACACCTCTTGATGAAGAGGCTGAGTACTGAACTAAACACCTCTTGATGAAGAGGCTGAGTACTGAACTGAACACCTCTTGATGAAGAGGCTGAGTACTGAACTAAACACCACATGATGAAGAGACTGAGTACTGAACTAAACTCCTCTTGATGAAGAGGCTGAGTACTGAACTAAACACCTCTTGATGAAGAGGCTGAGTACTGAACTGAACACCTCTTGATGAAGAGGCTGAGTACTGAACTAAACACCTCTTGATGAAGAGGCTGAGTACTGAACTAAACACCTCTTGATGAAGAGGCTGAGTACTGAACTGAACACCTAAACACCTCTTGATGAAGAGGCTGAGTACTGAACTAAACACCCCTTGATGAAGAGGCTGAGTACTGAACTAAACACCTCTTGATGAAGAGGCTGAGTACTGAACTAAACACCCCTTGATGAAGAGGCTGAGTACTGAACTAAACACCCCTTGATGAAGAGGCTGAGTACTGAACTAAACACCTAAACACCTCTTGATGAAGAGGCTGAGTACTGAACTAAACACCTAAACACCTCTTGATGAAGAGGCTGAGTACTGAACTAAACACCTCTTGATGAAGAGGCTGAGTACTGAACTAAACACCTCTTGATGAAGAGGCTGAGTACTGAACTAAACACCTCTTGATGAAGAGGCTGAGTACTGAACTAAACACCACATGATGAAGAGGCTGAGTACTGAACTAAACACCCCTTGATGAAGAGGCTGAGTACTGAACTAAACACCCCTTGATGAAGAGGCTGAGTACTGAACTAAACACCACATGATGAAGAGACTGAGTACTGAACTGAACACCACATGATGAAGAGACTGGGTACTGAACTGAACACCACATGATGAAGAGACTGAGTACTGAACTAAACACCACATGATGAAGAGGCTGAGTACTGAACACACACATGATGAAGAGGCTGAGTACTGAACACCACATGATGAAGAGACTGAGTACTGAACTAAACACCACATGATGAAGAGGCTGAGTACTGAACACCACATGATGAAGAGGCTGAGTACTGAACACCACATGATGAAGAGGCTGAGTATGCGTCCCGAACGCCATCCTAATCCCTATACAGTGTTGTGGAAAGAGAGATTTTATAATTTCTTCAAACAATCATCTTTATTTAATATCGATGAATTATTTTCAACAATGAAGCTTTGTTGACAGCACACTCTGAAGTGTGTGTTGCAGAGAGCTTAACCTTTACAGACAACGCAGAGTTCTTATATAGCTGACACTAAAAATGCTTAGTCATGGCTTCGTCACCCAGGATGCGACCACAAGCCATCCTGGGTTTATCCCGTGGTCAGCTAAACCCGGTGCAGTTTTAACCTGACCCCGGTTTAGTTTCCCAGATGCCAGGATGATTAGAGACATTGAAGGATTGTTCTAAACTCTTCCAGGCTATCTCTATCTCGAGTCACACACCACCACGTCTTGTCAATGGAATGCCGGCTGTAAATCAATTGTCAGTTGAAGTTATCTCTAGCAAAACCTATTTTCCTTGACCATTCGTCCGGACTAAGTGCAGGAAACTAGAGTGGAATCCATCCCTTTACAGAAACACAGCATCAATAGAACAGAGATGTCTTAATATTTGTTAAGTACCAACTATCAACAACTATCAATATCAAACAAATCAGGTAAATATGTCATTTTTCTTTCACAATAGCTGTCTATGTTGGACCATTCACTATGGGCCCTATTCACTGTGGTCCCTATTCACTATGGGCCCTATTCACTATGGGCCCTATTCACTGTGGTCCCTATTCACTATGGGCCCTATTCCCTATGGGCCCTATTCACTGTGGTCCCTATTCACTATGGGCCCTATTCCATATGGGCCCTATTCACTGTGGTCCCTATTCACTATGGGCCCTATTCACTATGGGCCCTATTCCCTATGGGCCCTATTCACTATGGGCCCTATTCACTATGGGCCCTATTCCATATGGGCCCTATTCCCTATGGGCCCTATTCACTATGGGCCCTATTCACTATGGGCCCTATTCACTATGGGCCCTATTCACTATGGGCCCTATTCCATATGGGCCCTATTCCATATGGGCCCTATTCACTGTGGTCCCTATTCACTATGGGCCCTATTCACTATGGGCCCTATTCACTATGGGCCCTATTCACTATGGGCCCTATTCACTGTGGTCCCTATTCACTATGGGCCCTATTCACTATGGGCCCTATTCCATATGGGCCCTATTCACTGTGGTCCCTATTCACTATGGGCCCTATTCCATATGGGCCCTATTCCCTATGGACCCTATTCACTATGGGCCCTATTCCATATGGGCCCTATTCACTGTGGTCCCTATTCACTATGGGCCCTATTCCATATGGGCCCTATTCACTGTGGTCCCTATTCACTATGGGCCCTATTCACTATGGGCCCTATTCACTATGGACCCTATTCACTATGGACCCTATTCACTATGGACCCTATTCCTATATGGGCCCTATTCCATATGGGCCCTATTCACTATGGACCCTATTCACTATGGGCCCTATTCCATATGGGCCCTATTCACTATGGTCCCTATTCACTATGGATCCTATGGGCCCTATTCACTATGGGCCCCATTCCCTATGGACCCTATTCACTATGGACCCTATTCACTATGGGCCCTATTCCATATGGGCCCTATTCCATATGGGCCCTATTCACTATGGACCCTATTCACTATGGACCCTATTCACTATGGACCCTATTCACTATTCACTATGGACCCTATTCACTATGGACCCTATTCACTATTCACTATGGGCCCTATTCACTATGGGCCCTATTCACTATGGACCCTATTCACTATGGGCCCTATTCACTATGGGCCCTATTCACTATGGACCCTATTCACTATGGACCCTATTCACTATGGGCCCTATTCACTATGGACCCTATTCACTATGGGCCCTATTCACTATGGGCCCTATTCACTATGGGCCCTATTCACTATGGGCCCTATTCACTATGGACCCTATTCACTATGGACCCTATTCACTATGGACCCTATTCACTATGGACCCTATTCACTATGGGCCCTATTCACTATGGGCCCTATTCACTATGGACCCTATTCACTATGGACCCTATTCACTATGGACCCTATTCACTATGGACCCTATTCACTATGGACCCTATTCACTATGGACCCTATTCACTATGGACCCTATTCACTATGGACCCTATTCACTATGGACCCTATTCACTATGGGCCCTATTCACTATGGGCCCTATTCACTATGGACCCTATTCACTATGGACCCTATTCACTATGGATCCTATTCACTATGGGCCCTATTCACTATGATCCCTATTCACTATGGACCCTATTCACTATGGATCCTATTCACTATGGGCCCTATTCACTATGGACCCTATTCACTATGAACCCTATTCACTAAGGACCCTATTCACTATGGACCCTATTGACTATGGGCCCTATTCACTATGGACCCTATTCACTATGGACCCTATTCACTATGGGCTCTATTCACTATGGGCTCTATTCACTATGGGCCCTATTCACTATGGGCTCTATTCACTATGGGCTCTATTCACTATGGGCCCTATTCACTATGGACCCTATTCACTATGGACCCTATTCACTATGGATCCTATTCACTATGGGCCCTATTCACTATGGGCCCTATTCACTATGGGCCCTATTCACTATGGACCCTATTCACTATGAACCCTATTCACTATGGACCCTATTCACTATGGACCCTATTCACTATGGGCCCTATTCACTATGGGCCCTATTCACTATGGGCCCTATTCACTATGGACCCTATTCACTATGGGCTCTATTCACTAGGGGCTGTATTCACTATGGGCTCTATTCACTATGGGTCCTATTTACTATGTGCTCTATTCCCTATGGGCTCTATTCACCATGGGCCCTATTCACCATGGGTCCTATTCACTATGGGCTCTATTCCCTATGGGCCATATTTACTATGGGCCCTATGCACTATAGACCCTATTCACTTTGGGCCCTATTCACTATGGGCCCTATTCACTATATACCCTATTCACTATGGACCCTATTCACTATGAACCCTATTCACTATGGACCCTATTCACTATGGACCCTATTGACTATGGGCCCTATTCACTATGGGCCCTATTCACTATGGGCCCTATTCACTATGGACCCTATTCACTATGGGCTCTATTCACTAGGGGCTGTATTCACTATGGGCTCTATTCACTATGGGTCCTATTCACTATGGGCTCTATTCACTATGGGCCCTATTCACTATGGGCCCTATTCACCATGGGTCCTATTCACTATGGGCTCTATTCACTATGGGCCCTATTCACTATGGGCCCTATTCACTATGGACCCTATTCACTAGGGGCTCTATTCACTATGGGCTCTATTCACTATATACCCTATTCACTATGGGCCCTATTCACCATGGGCCCTATTCACTATAGAGCCCTATTCACTATAGACCCTATTCACTATGTGCCCTATTCACCATGGGCCCTATTCACTAGGGGCCCTATTCACTATAGACCCTATTCACTAGGGGCCCTATTCACTATGGGCCCTATTCACTAGGGGCCCTATTCACCATGGGCCCTATTCACTAGGGGCCCTATTCACTATATACCCTATTCACTATGGGCCCTATTCACCATGGGCTCTATTCACTATAGACCCTATACACTATGGGCCCTATTCACTATAGACCCTATTCCCTATAGACCCTATTCACTATAGACCCTATTCACTATAGACCCTATTCCCTATAGACCCGATTCACTATAGACCCTATTCACTATAGACCCTATTCCCTATGGCCCTATTCACCATGGGCCCAATTCACTATAGACCCTATTCACTATGGGCCCTATTCACCATGGGCTCTATTCACTATAGACCCTATTCACTAGGGGCCCTATTCACTATGGGCCCTATTCACTATGGGCCCTATTCACTATAGACCTTATTCCCTATGGATCTTATTCCCTATAGACCCTATTCCCTATAGACCTTATTCCCTATAGACCCTATTCCCTATGGACCTTATTCCCTATAGACCCTATTCCCTATATACCTTATTCCCTATAGGCCGTGGTCTAAAGTAGTGCACTAAATAGAGAATAGGTTGCCATTTAGGACGGTGACTAAGTTTTGGACTTTCCACGCTCCAAATCCACTAGTTTCAGACCCCAACACTTAATCATCTTTCCACTGCTGGTGACTAAAGTCACTTCCCTGGCAGTTGTAAGAACTTCAGTGTTTTATCTCTGAACACTCAAAAGATGGTTATTCAACCGACTGTTTGGATTACGGGGAACCGTGATGGGGTGGAGACTAGAGATCCCGACTACCAATGTGTCCAGCCTGAGCTATGACGATATCCTGACACTCACACCTCACCATTTCTACAGCACCATCTCCCCAACACCACCACACTAATGGGTGCTAATTCTGTCACCAAGTCAAGGAAGAGCCAAGTACTTTCTATATCAACATGCTTTCAAAGCCAATTATGTATAAACATGATTTCAAAGCCAAGTACTCTCTGTTTAAACATCATTTTATTTGTCAAAAAACAAGCACACGTTTTCAAAAGTCCAATGTTATGTTTTTAACATTCATGTCCTTTTCAATCTTACTTAGGATTTCACCACCATCTTTTATCTGTCAAACAACACAGATCCTGGTCAAACACGAGTTACAACACAGATCCAGGTCAAACACAGGTTACAACACATGTTACAACACAGGTTACAACACAGGTCCTGGTCAAACACAGGTTACAACACAGGTTACAACACAGATCCTGGTCAAACACAAGTTACAACACAGATCCTGGTCAAACACAGGTTACAACACAGATCCTGGTCAAACACAAGTTACAACACAGATCCTGGTCAAACACAAGTTACAACACAGATCCTGGTCAAACACAGGTTACAACACAGGTTACAACACAGATCCTGGTCAAACACGAGTTACAACACAGATCCTGGTCAAACACAGGTTACAACACAGGTTACAACACAGGTTACAACACAGATCCTGGTCAAACACAGGTTACAACACAGGTTACAACACAGGTTACAACACAGATCCTGGTCAAACACAAGTTACAACACAGATCCTGGTCAAACACGAGTTACAACACAGATCCTGGTCAAACACGAGTTACAACACAGATCCTGGTCAAACACGAGTTACAACACAGGTCCTGGTCAAACACGAGTTACAACACAGATCCTGGTCAAACACGAGTTACAACACAGATCCTGGTCCAACACGAGTTACAACACAGATCCTGGTCAAACACGAGTTACAACACAGATCCTGGTCAAACACGAGTTACAACACAGATCCTGGTCAAACACGAGTTAGAACACAGGTCCTGGTCAAACACGAGTTACAACACAGGTCCTGGTCAAACACGAGTTACAACACAGATCCTGGTCAAACACAAGTTACAACACAGATCCTGGTCAAACACAAGTTACAACACAGGTCCTGGTCAAACACAAGTTACAACACAGATCCTGGTCAAACACGAGTTACAACACAGATCCTGGTCAAACACGAGTTACAACACAGATCCTGGTCAAACACGAGTTACAACACAGATCCTGGTCAAACACGAGTTACAACACAGACCCTGGTCAAACACGAGTTACAACACAGATCCTGGTCAAACACGAGTTACAACACAGATCCTGGTCAAACACGAGTTACAACACAGATCCTGGTCAAACATGAGTTACAACACAGGTCCTGGTCAAACACGAGTTACAACACAGATCCTGGTCAAACACGAGTTACAACACAGATCCTGGTCAAACACGAGTTACAACACAGATCCTGGTCAAACACGAGTTACAACACAGATCCTGGTCAAACACGAGTTACAACACAGATCCTGGTCAAACACGAGTTACAACACAGGTCCTGGTCAAACACGAGTTACAACACAGATCCTGGTCAAACACGAGTTACAACACAGATCCTGGTCAAACACGAGTTACAACACAGATCCTGGTCAAACACGAGTTACAACACAGATCCTGGTCAAACACGAGTTACAACACAGATCCTGGTCAAACACGAGTTACAACACAGATCCTGGTCAAACACGAGTTACAACACAGATCCTGGTCAAACACGAGTTACAACACAGGTCCTGGTCAAACACGAGTTACAACACAGGTCCTGGTCAAACACGAGTTACAACACAGATCCTGGTCAAACACGAGTTACAACACAGATCCTGGTCAAACACGAGTTACAACACAGATCCTGGTCAAACACAAGTTACAACACAGATCCTGGTCAAACACAAGTTACAACACAGGTCCTGGTCAAACACAGGTTACAACACAGATCCTGGTCAAACACAAGTTACAACACAGATCCTGGTCAAACACAAGTTACAACACAGGTTACAACACAGATCCTGGTCAAACACAGGTTACAACACAGGTTACAACACAGGTTACAACACAGATCCTG
Source organism: Oncorhynchus keta (assembly GCF_023373465.1). Lineage (NCBI taxonomy): Eukaryota > Metazoa > Chordata > Actinopteri > Salmoniformes > Salmonidae > Oncorhynchus > Oncorhynchus keta. Next base: position 84,612,188 of record NC_068424.1, read on the forward strand.
GTCAAACACAAGTTACAACACAGATCCTGGTCAAACACGAGTTACAACACAGATCCTGGTCAAACACAAGTTACAACACAGATCCTGGTCAAACACAAGTTACAACACAGATCCTGGTCAAACACAGGTTACAACACAGGTCCTGGTCAAACACAGGTTACAACACAGATCCTGGTCAAACACAAGTTACAACACAGATCCTGGTCAAACACGAGTTACAACACAGATCCTGGTCAAACACAAGTTACAACACAGATCCTGGTCAAACACAAGTTACAACACAGATCCTGGTCAAACACAGGTTACAACACAGATCCTGGTCAAACACAGGTTACAACACAGGTTACAACACAGGTTACAACACAGGTTACAACACAGATCCTGGTCAAACACAAGTTACAACACAGATCCTGGTCAAACACAAGTTACAACACAGATCCTGGTCAAACACAGGTTACAACACAGGTCCTGGTTACAACACAGGTTACAACACAGATCCTGGTCAAACACAAGTTACAACACAGATCCTGGTCAAACACGAGTTACAACACAGATCCTGGTCAAACACAGGTTACAACACAGATCCTGGTCAAACACAAGTTACAACACAGATCCTGGTCAAACACAGGTTACAACACAGGCCTACAGACATCTCCATGGAAATGAGATGAGAAGCGGATTATTCCCATCATGCACTGGACGGACAACCACGTACTGCAACGTCAGCAGAATGAAGTTGACCAGGTTAGTGTGTGTGTACACTGGTGACGCTCCGAGAGGAAAACAAACAGAGACCGAAACTAAGAAAACAGAAACACAAACAATCACAGCGTCTCAGTTCAGGTTTAATGAGAAAATAGGTTTTTTAATTTCCCAAGTGGGTCCAGAGCACGGTCTGGACGACTGACTTTGATGATGTGACAAACGTGTTAGCATGCGAGTCCTCAGTGAGATGCCGTATGTGTAGGTTCTGATGGTACCAAGGACTTGCGTGCCATTGTTTTATAGAAGGATCTGACCCAAATCAAGTCATATCAAATTTTATGGGTCACATACGCATGGTTAGCAGATGTTAATGCGAGTGTAGCGAAATGCTTGTGCTTCTACTTCCGATCGTGCAGTAATATCTAACAAGTAATCTAACAATTCCACAACAACTACCTTATACACACAAGTGTAAAGGAATGAAGAATATGTACATATAAATATATGGATGAGCGATGGCCGAACGGCATAGGCCAGACGCAGTAGATGGTATAGAGTACAGTATATAGATGAGATGAGTAATGTAGGGTATGTAAACATTATATAAAGTGGCTAGTGATAAATTTATTACATCAATTGTTTCATTATGTTCAAGTTGCTGTGAGCTCAGAGATGATTTACTCTTAGTAAGCTGTTTTCCATAGCTAGTGTATATAGAAATGATCTGTACAGTGTCTTCACTTTAGTGTATTTAACTAGGCAACTCATTAAAGAACGAATTCTTATTTACAATGACGACCTAGAAACAGTGGGTTATAATTGCCTTGTTCAGAACTGGCCCAACACTCTAACCACTAGGCTACCTGCCCCCCCTACACTCTAACCACTAGGCTACCTGCCCCCTCTACACTCTAACCACTAGGCTACCTGCCCTCCCAATACTCTAACCACTAGACTACCTGCCCCCCCTAACCACTAGGCTACCTGCCCCCTCTACACTCTAACCACTAGGCTACCTGCCCTCCCAATACTCTAACCACTAGACTACCTGCCCCCCCTAACCACTAGGCTACCTTCCCCCTCTACGCTCTAACCACTAGGTTACCTGCCCCCCCTACACTCTAACCACTAGGCTACCCTGCCCCCCCTACACTCTAACCACTAGGCTACCTGCCCCCTCTACACTCTAACCACTAGGCTACCTGCCGCCTCTACACTCTAACCACTAGGCTACCTGCCTCCTCTACACTCTAACCACTAGGCTACCTGCCTCCTCTACACTCTAACCACTAGGCTACCTGCCGCCTCTACACTCTAACCACTAGGCTACCTGCCCCCTCTACACTCTAACCACTAGGCTACCTGCCGCCTCTACACTCTAACCACTAGGCTACCTGCCCCCTCTACACTCTAACCACTAGGCTACCTGCCACCTCTACACTCTAACCACTAGGCTACCTGCCCCCTCTACACTCTAACCACTAGGCTACCTGCCCCCCCAATACTCTAACTCTGTCCCCACTCTCTCCCCTCTCTCTCCTCCCTCTCTCCTCTCTCTCTCCCTCTCTCCTCCCTCTCTCCTCCTCTCTCTCCCCCTCTCTCCTCTCTCTCCCTCTCTCCTCTTCTCTCCACCTCTCTCTCCCCCTCTCTCCTCTCCTCTCTCTCTCCCTCTCTCCTCTCTCTCTCCCTCTCTCTCCTCTCCACCTCTCTCTCTCCCTCTCTCCTCCCTTTCTCCTCCCTCGCCTCCCTCTCTCCTCCCTCTCTCTCCTTCTCTCCTCCCTCGCTCCCCACTCTCTCCTCTCTCTCTCCTCCCTCTTTCCTCTCTCTCTTCTCTCTCCTCCCTCTCTCTTCCCTCTCTCCCCTTACTCCCCCTTCTCTACCCCCTTCTCTCTACACCTCTGTCCTCTCCTGTCCTCTCTCTCTTTCCCTCTGTCCCCCTCTCTCCCCCCTTTCTCTGCCCCTCTCCCCCTCTCTCCCCCATTATTCACTCTCCCCCCATCACTCTCTCCCCCAGGCTCGCCGTTGTGTTGTGATAAGACCAATGAATTCAACTGATTTATTTTGTACCAAATGAAGGACATTCCCATGCATGAATTATATATGTGTTATTATTTCGATGTAGATGTATCCGTACTACGAGGCATAACTCTATATATATATATACATAACTATATATATTACCCCCAATTATAGGAGAGCTGTGTGAGGGACCTCGCCTCAGAAGGACACAGTAGGCCAATAATTTAACACATTCACATCTGCATTCTAATGATAAAATGGTCTAATAGTTCATAGTTCAAACTATTAAGAAAATATTCCAGGAGTTATTTTTGTCTTCGGGTGCTCTGAGAGGAGAGATGGGGAGAGAGAGAGACAGAGAGACAGAGAGAGAGAGAGAGAGAGAGAGAGAGACAGAGAGAGAGAGAGAGAGAGAGAGAGAGAGAGAGAGAGAGAGAGAGAGAGAGAGAGAGAGAGAGAGAGAGAGAGAGACAGAGAGAGAGAGAGACAAAGAGACATAGAGAGACATCTAGAGAGAGAGAGAGAGAGAGACAGAGTGAGAGAGAGAGAGAGAGAGAGAGACTTAGAAAGAGAGAGAAATAGACAGAGAGACACGAGAGAAAGTGATAGAGACAGAGAGAGAGAGAGAGAGAGAGAGAGAGAGAGAGAGAGAGAGAGAGAGAGAGAGAGAGAGAGACAGGGACAGAGAGAGACAAAGAGACAAGAGAGACATCTAGAGAGAGAGAGAGAGTGAGAGAGAGACTTAGAAAGAGACAGAAATAGAGAGAGAGACACGTAGAGAAGGTGATAGAGACAGAGAGAGAGAGAGAGGGTGAGAGAGAGGAAAGAGGGAGAGAAAGGGAGAGAGAGAGAGAGAGCGAGAGTGAAAGAGGGAAAGAGGGAGAGAAAGGGACAGAGAGAGAGCGATAGAGACAAGAGAGACAATAGAGACAGGAAGAGAGAGGGAGAGAGAGAGGGAAAGGATAGAGACAGAGAGAGAGAGAGAGAGAGAGAGAGAGAGAGAGAGAGAGAGAGAGAGAGAGAGAACTCACTCAGAGGGGAGAGAGAGATCTCTAGAGACGATCTCTGAGACTCACTCAAAGGGAGAGAGAGAGAGTATCTCTACCTGACAGGGACAGAGAGAGACAAAGAGACAAAGAGACTCACTCAAAGAGACATCTAGAGAGAGTGAGAGAGTGAGAGAGTGAACTCACTCAAAGGAGAGAGAGATCTTAGAAAGAGAGAGAAATAAGAGAGAGACACGTAGGTATCTGATAGAGACAGAGAACTCAGAAAGGGGCGGAGAGAGAGAGAGAGAGATCTCTGAACTCACTCAAGGGGCGGTTGGATCTCTAGAGACAAAGAGACATGAACTCATCTAGAAGAGTGAGAGAGAGATCTCTAGTGAGAGAGACTCTGAACTCACTCAAAGGAGGCGGAAGGTGATAGAGACAGAGAGAGAGAGAGAGAGGGTGAGAGAGATCTCTGAACTCAGAGAAAGGGGAGAGAGAGTATCTCTACCTGAAAGAGGGAAAGAGGGGAGAGAAAGGGGGAGAGGGGCGGTAGAGTATCTCTACCTGACAGATCTCTGAGACTCACTCAAAGGAGAGGGGTATCTCTACCTGAGAGATCTCTGAACTCACTCAAAGGGGCGGGGTATCTCTACCTGAGAGATCTCTGAACTCACTCAAGAGAGAGAGGTTGAGAGAGAGAGAGAGATCTCTGAACTCAGAGAGAAGGGGAGAGAAAGGTATAGAGAGAGAGAGAGAGCGATAGAGACACTAGAGAGGGGCGGTAGAGACAGGAAGAGAGAGGGAGAGACTCAAAGGGAGAGATAGAGGGATCTCTAGAGAGAGATCTCTGAATGGTAGCTAAGGGGGCGGTATCTTTCCTATATAGTGTACTACTTTTTACCAAGGCCCACCTGGCTCTGAAGTATCTCTGAACCACTTTGCCAAAGGGACCACCCTGCATACCACTGCTGGCTTGCTCTCTGAACTCTAAGCAGGGTTGGTCCTGGTCAGTTCCTGGATGGGAGACCAGATGCTGCTGGAACTGGTGTTGGAAGGGGCAGTTGGTATCTCTTTCCTCTGGTCTAAAAAAAAATATCCCAACTCCCAGGGCACTTGGTATCCTGTGTAGGGTGCCGTCTTTGGATGGGACGTTAAAGGGGTGTCCTGACTCTCTGAGCTCATTAAAGATCCCATGGCACTCACTCAAGTAAGCGGTAGGGGTGTCAACCCTCTGTGTCCTGGATAAATTCCCAATCTGGCCCTCAAACCATCACAGTCACCTAATTATCCCCAGTTTCACAATTGGCTGATTCATCCCCTCCTCTCCCCTGTAACTATTACTCAGCTTCAAATTGGCTCATTCATCCCCCCTCCTCTCCCCTGTAACTATTCAAAGGGGCCAATTGGCTCATTCATCCCCCTCCTCTCCCCTGAACTATTCAAAGGGGCTAATTGGCTCATTCATCCCCCTCTCTGAACTCCTCTTACTTTCATTAATCTTATGACTGTTATTTATTTAATCAACTAAATATATTTAATTGTTACCCAATTAAATGAATCATTTAACAATTAACTAATTAGGATCTCTACACCACGAGACTGGTCTGTTTAACGTTACCATCTCCCGAATGGGCCCTTAGTGTCTCTCCACCTCTCTGAACTTTCCAAACCAGCACAGGCATCACTACCTAACAAATAGCGATAAAATGAATAATTTACTGGGGAAGATCTTCTCTGTTTGCAATCATAACGGGATCCAACTCACAATGAATGGGCGTTTTGTTCTCTAAAGTCCTTCTTTATATCCCAAAAGTTAGTTGGTGCCATTGGTATCCATAATCTCTCAATAATTTTAACAATCTCTCAAATCAAATGTATTTATTTAGCCCTTCACATCAGCTGATACTAGCCAACCCTGACAGAAAGATCTCTACCTGACACCCATCTCTGAACTCACCCCTCCTAAGGGGCGGCATGGAAGAGCACCAGTAAGCCAGTGATCTCAGCCCCTGTAATAGGGTTAGAGGCAGAGATCCCAGTGGAAAGAGGGGAACCGGCCAGGCAGAGACAAAAGGGCGGTTCTTTGCTCCAGAACCTTTCCGTTCACCTTCAGACTCTGAGACTACACTCAGTCATTGGACCAACTGAAGAGATGAGTCTTGAGTAAAGACTTAAAGGGAGACGGTCTGCATCTCTCACATGACAGGTCTCTGAACCATTCCATAAAAATGGAGCTCTATAAGGAGAAAGCCCTGCCTCCAGCTGTTTGCTTGAACTTCTAGGGACAATTAGGGAGGCCTGGTCTCTACCTGACCGTATCTCTGAACTCAGGACTCAAATCGGAGAGTTAGGTATCTCTACCTGAGCAAGCCCATGTAATGCTTCAAAGGGTAGCAGTAGAACCTTGAAATCAGCTACCTGCCTTAACCCACCCTTTTATACAGGTCATTCAAAGGGGCGGTTGGTATCTCTACCTGACACGATCTCTGAACTCACTCAAAGGGGCGGTTGGTATCTCTACCTGACACGATCTCTGAACTCACTCAAAGGGGCGGTTGGTATCTCTACCTGACACGATCTCTGAACTCACTCAAAGGGGCGGTTGGTATCTCTACCTGACACGATCTCTGAACTCACTCAAAGGGGCGGTTGGTATCTCTACCTGACACGATCTCTGAACTCACTCAAAGGGGCGGTTGGTATCTCTACCTGACACGATCTCTGAACTCACTCAAAGGGGCGGTTGGTATCTCTACCTGACACGATCTCTGAACTCACTCAAAGGGGCGGTTGTTATCTCTACCTGACACGATCTCTGAACTCACTCAAGGGGCGGTTGGTATCTCTACCTGACACGATCTCTGAACTCACTCAAAGGGGCGGTTGGTATCTCTACCTGACACGATCTCTGAACTCACTCAAAGGGGCGGTTGGTATCTCTACCTGACACGATCTCTGAACTCACTCAAAGGGGCGGTTGGTATCTCTACCTGACACGATCTCTGAACTCACTCAAAGGGGCGGTTGGTATCTCTACCTGACACGATCTCTGAACTCACTCAAAGGGGCGGTTGGTATCTCTACCTGACACGATCTCTGAACTCACTCAAAGGGGCGGTTGGTATCTCTACCTGACACGATCTCTGAACTCACTCAAAGGGGCGGTTGGTATCTCTACCTGACACGATCTCTGAACTCACTCAAAGGGGCGGTTGGTATCTCTACCTGACACGATCTCTGAACTCACTCAAAGGGGCGGTTGGTATCTCTACCTGACACGATCTCTGAACTCACTCAAAGGGGCGGTTGGTATCTCTACCTGACACGATCTCTGAACTCACTCAAAGGGGCGGTTGGTATCTCTACCTGACACGATCTCTGAACTCACTCAAAGGGGCGGTTGGTATCTCTACCTGACACGATCTCTGAACTCACTCAAAGGGGCGGTTGGTATCTCTACCTGACACGATCTCTGAACTCACTCAAAGGGGCGGTTGGTATCTCTACCTGACACGATCTCTGAACTCACTCATGGGGGCGGTGACTCCTCACTTGTACAAAGTTAAAGAAGCTATTTCTTCTTAGAGTTTCTAAGATCACATCCTCTATAAAACAAAAACACTTTAATCATTTGTCATATTTCATACACAACATAGAGGATGGACACTTCACACCTTTGTATGCTTTTCAAGTTACAGGATTTCCTTTATAATATTATAATATTTTTAATGACATCACAACTTAACAAACCATATGACATTAGTGTTAGAAATATTGTCCCAGTATTCGCTTTAGAATGTGTTAGAGTTCCGGAAGGAAAAGCCTTCTTAGAACAAAGTCACATTCCTCTGGTGACCATTGGAGAGGGAGACCTGAATATTCTATCCTTGATCTACAACAGGGTGTGAGATGTTAACCCCCAGCAGTTCCTTCCTCCTCCCTTCTGTGGGTGAAAGAAGGGTCTGGTTGAAGACCCCCATTGCCAAGCTGATCTGACCCATCTGGATCCTCACAGGACAGTCATGACAACACAGACACAACACTCATATAGGATTAATTGATAACCATAATTGATAACCATTTTTTTAAAACATAGTGCAAAATGTTGAGTTCCTGTTGTCAGGGACTAGTCATATTCCAGCTCTGTACCACACATTTACAGTTCAGTACATGTCATGACCAACATCTAATGTTTTTCACTCAAGATATATTCTTGTCATGACAGAACTGATGGGTCAGTGGATCAGTGGATTACCTCTGGGATATTAACGGCTTACCTTGGGTTAATCCTTGGTTTTACCTCTGGGATATTAATGGCTTACCTTGGGTTAATCCTTGGTTTACCTCTGGGATATTAACGGTTTACCTTGGGTTAATCCTTGGTTTACCTCTGGGATATTAACGGCTTACCTTGGGTTAATCCTTGGTTTACCTCTGGGATATTAACGGCTTACCTTGGGTTAATCCTTGGTTTACCTCTGAGATATGAACGGTTTACCTTGGGTTAATCCTTGGTTTACCTCTGGGATATTAACGGCTTACCTTGGGTTAATCCTTGGTTTACCTCTGGGATATTAACGGTTTACCTTGGGTTAATCCTTGGTTTACCTCTGGGATATTAACGGCTTACCTTGGGTTAATCCTTGGTTTACCTCTGGGATATTAACGGCTTACCTTGGGTTAATCCTTGGTTTACCTCTGGGATATTAACGGTTTACCTTGGGTTAATCCTTGGTTTACCTCTGGGATATTAACGGTTTACCTTGGGTTAATCCTTGGTTTTACCTCTGGGATATTAACGGCTTACCTTGGGTTAATCCTTGGTTTACCTCTGGGATATTAACGGCTTACCTTGGGTTAATCCTTGGTTTACCTCTGGGATATTAATGGATTAACTCTGATTTGTACAGACTGGCAGTCCAATAGTTAGAGAACAGACGGACTGATGGAGAGATGGAGTTATAGGGTCTAACAACAGGCCCAGACCGGACGCGTGTGTGCGCCATCAGGCACAAATTGATTTTGTCCCCCCCCCACACACACACACAAAATGCGATCAATCACAACAAGTTGGTTGAAATGTCAAAACATACTCTGAACCAATTATATTAATTTGTGGACAGATCGAAAAGCATTAAACATTTTTGGTCATTTAGCTAGCTAGCAGTTGCTAGCTAATGTGTCATATTTAGCTATCTTGCAGTTGCTAGCTAATGTGTCCTATTTAGCTAGCTTGCAGTTGCTAGCTAATGTGTCCTATTTAGCTAGCTTGCAGTTGCTAGCTAATGTGTCCTATTTAGCTAGCTTGCTGTTGCTAGCTAATGTGTCCTATTTAGCTAGCTTGCTGTTGCTAGCTAATTTGTCCTATTTAGCTAGCTTGCTGTTGCTAGCTAATGTGTCCTATTTAGCTAGATTGCTGTGCTAGTAATTTGTAATATTTAGCTAGCTTGCTGTTGCTAGCTAATGTGTCCTATTTAGCTAGATTGCTGTTGCTAGCTAATTTGTCCTATTTAGCTAGCTTGCTGTTGCTAGCTAATGTGTCCTATTTAGCTAGATTGCAGTTGCTAGCTAATGTGTCCTATTTAGCTAGCTTGCTGTTGCTAGCTAATGTGTCCTATTTAGCTAGCTTGCTGTTGCTAGCTAATGTGTCCTATTTAGCTAGATTGCTGTTGCTAGCTAATTTGTCCTATTTAGCTTGCTTGCAGTTGCTCGCTAATGTGTCCTATTTTGCTAGCTTGCAGTTGCTAGCTAATGTGTCCTATTTAGCTAGCTTGCTGTTGCTAGCTAATTTGTCCTATTTAGCTAGCTTGCTGTTGTTAGCTAATGTGTCCTATTTAGCTAGCTTGCTGTTGCTAGCTAATGTGTCCTATTTAGCTAGCTTGCTGTTGCTAGCTAATTTGTCCTATTTAGCTAGATTGCTGTTGCTAGCTAATTTGTAATATTTAGCTAGCTTGCTGTTGCTAGCTAATGTGTCCTATTTAGCTAGCTTGCTGTTGCTAGCGAATGTGTCCTATTTAGCTAGCTTGCTGTTGCTAGCTAATGTGTCCTATTTAGCTAGCTTGCTGTTGCTAGCTAATGTGTCCTATTTAGCTAGCTTGCTGTTGCTAGCTACTGTGTCCTATTTAGCTAGCTTGCTGTTGCTAGCTAATGTGTCCTATTTAGCTAGCTTGCTGTTGCTATTTAGCTAGCTTGCTGTTGCTAGCTAATGTGTCCTATTTAGCTAGCTTGCTGTTGCTAGCTAATGTGTCCTATTTAGCTAGCTTGCTGTTGCTAACATTTATGCTTGTGTTGCTAGCTATTTGTCCTGCTAGCTTGCTCAATGTGTCCTATTTTGCTAGCTTGCTAGCTAATGTGTCCTATTTAGCCAGCTTGCTGTTGCTAGCTAATTTGTCCTATTTAGCTAGCTTGCTGTTGCTAGCTAATGTGTCCTATTTAGCCAGCTTGCTTCTTCTCTAATTGCTGTTGCTAGTCATCTCCTATTTAGCCAGGCTTTGTCTTTTGTCCTATTTAGCTTGCTGTTGCATCTACCTATTTAGCTAGCTTGCTGTTGCTAGCTAATTTGTCCTATTTAGCTAGCTTGCTGTTGCTAGCTAATGTGTCCTATTTAGCTAGCAGTTGCTAGCTAATGTGTCCTATTTAGCTAGCTTGCTGTTGCTAGCTAATGTGTTCTATTTAGCTAGCTTGCTGTTGCTAGCTAATGTGTCCTATTTAGCTAGATTGCTGTTGCTAGCTAATTTGTCCTATTTAGCAGCTTGGTTGCTCGCTAATGTGTCTATTTTGCTAGCTTGCAGTTGCTAATGTGTCCTATTTAAGCTTGCTGTTGCTAGCTAATTTGTCCTATTTAGCTAGCTTGCTTTGTTAGCTAATGTGTCTATTTAGCTAGCTTGCTGTTGCTAGCTAATGTGTCCTATTTAGTAGCTTGCTGTTTCATAATGTGTCCTATTTAGCTCTTGCTAGCTAGCTACTGTGTCCTATTGGCTTGCTGTTGCTAGCTAATGTGTCCTATTTAGCTAAAACTGTTGCTAGCTAATGTGTCCTATTTAGCTAGCTTGCTGTTGCTAGCTACTGTGTCCTATTTAGCTAGCTTGCTGTTGCTAGCTAATGTGTCCTATTTAGCTAGCTTGCTGTTGCTAGCTAATTTATCCTTGGATATAAACATTGGCTTGTTATTTTTCCTGAAATGCACAAGGTCCTCTACTCCACCAATTAATCCACACATAAAACGGTCAACCGAATCGTTTCTAGTCATCTCTCCATCCTTCCAGGCTTTTTCTTCTTTGGACTTTATATGACGATTGGCATCACCATAGTATTACCACGACGACCAGCCAACCTCAGTTCATCTTTCATTCACCCACGTGGGTATAACCAATGAGGAGATGAATAACATGTATGTGTAAATGTATTTTGCTGTATGGTCAGCCTGGGTGGGGGTCTAAGTTGACATGTGGAATTGTTTTAAGATGTTCATGCTATGGATCATTTAGTTATTTGATTTGGACTTTTAGGACACCGTAGGTATGTACATATTTTGTGATGATTTCATATTGATTTTTAGTCTATAGAAACACATTGGACATTGGCAATTCAGAAATGGCAAAACAGACAGTCAAAAACTAAATCATAAGAAACTAGTTTTTGAATTGTCTGTCCTAAATCTAGGAGACATGAGAAAGATGAGGATATATATAATATGTATATTTACTGTATATATAGATATATATTAAACACATGTTTAACCCCTTTTTGGGTTAGGCACAAAACTACCTTCATATTTCCATTAGTGTTATTTTTTAACAGTACTGGTTACTGTCAGATGAGTCCTGTGATACTGGTGGGGTTTGTAGGGCACGACTGAGGATACCATCGTGTTCGTGTCAGATGAGTCCTGTGATACTGGTGGGGTTTGTAGGGCACGACTGAGGATACCATCGTGTTCGTGTTAGATGAGTCCAGATGGGTTTGTAGGGTTTTATATAGGGAATATCATGTCATTTATATAGGGAATATCATGTCATTTATATAGGGAATATCATGTCATTTATATAGAGAATATGATGTCATTTATATAGGGAATATCATGTCATTTATATAGGGAATATCATGTCATTTATATAGAGAATATCATGTCATTTATATAGAGAATATCATGTCATTTATATAGGGAATATCATGTCATTTATATAGGGAATATCATGTCATTTATATAGAGAATATCATGTAATTTATATAGAGAATATCATGTCATTTATATAGGGAATATCATGTCATTTATATAGGGAATATCATATCATTTATATAGGGAATATCATGTCATTTATATAGGGAATATCATATAATTTATATAGCGAATATCATGTCATTTATATAGGGGATATCATATAATTTATATAGGGAACATCATGTCATTTATATAGGGAATATCATGTCATTGTAACGAGTTTCCTCCTCTTCTTCCGAAGAGGAGAGGCGAACGGATCAGAGGACCAATACGCGCGTGGTAATTTTCCATGGTACTTTTTAATGCGATAAGGTACACATGAACAAAACTAACAAAACAAGAAATGTGAAACTCAAAACAGTCCTATCTAGTGCACCCACAGAGACAGGAAACAATCACCCACAAACACACAGTGAAACCCAGGCCACCTAAGTATGATTCTCAATCAGAGACAACTAATGACACCTGCCTCTGATTGAGAACCATACTAGGCCAAACATAAATTTCCCAAAACCTAGACAAACAAACATAGACTGCCCACCCAACTCACGCCTGACCATACTAACTAAACACAAAACACAGAAAATAAAGGTCAGAACGTGACAGTACCCCCCAAAGGTGCGGACTCCCGGCCGCAAAACCTTGACCTATAGGGGAGGTCTGGGTGGGCGTCTGTCCGCGGTGGCGGTTCTGGCGCGGACGCGGACCCCACTTCACCCTTGTCTTTGTCCGCCTCATTTTCCGCCTCCGTGGCTTTCTCACCATGGCAACCCCTCTCAATGACCCCACTGGACAGAGGGCAGCTCGGGACAGAGGGCAGGGGCTCTGGACAGAGGGACAGGGGCTCTGGACAGAGGACAGGGGCTCTGGACAGAGGGACAGGGGCTCTGGCGCCTCTGGGCTGAGGGCTCTGGCGCCTCTGGGCTGAGGGCTCTGGCGCCTCTGGGCTGAGGGCTCTGGCGCCTCTGGGCTGAGGGGCTCTGGCGCCTCTGGGCTGAGGCTCTGGCGCCTCTGGGCTGAGGGGGCTCCGGCAGCGGCGCCGGACAGGCGGGACGCTCCGGCAGCGGCGCCCGGACAGGCGGGACGCTCCCGGCAGCAGCGCCGGACAGGCGGGAGCTCCGGCAGCGGCGCCGGACAGGCGGGAGGCTCCGGCAGCGGCGCCGGACAGGCGGGAGGCTCCGGCAGCGCGCCGGACAGGCGGGAGGCTCCGGCAGCGGCGCCGGACAGGCGGGAGGCTCCGGCAGCGGCGCCGGACAGGCGGGAGGCTCCCGGACAGGCGGGGAGGCTCCGGCAGCGCGCCGGACAGGCGGGAGGCTCCGGCAGCGCCCGGACAGGCGGGAGGCTCCGGCAGCGGCGCCCAGGACAGGCGGGATGCTCCGGCAGCGGCGCCGGACAGGCGGGAGGCTCCGGCAGCAGCGCCGGACAGGCGGGAGGCTCCGGCAGCGGCGCCGGACAGGCGGGAGCACCTGCAGAGAGGAGACAGAGAGACAGCCTGGTGCGTGGAGCTGCTACAGGAGGGCGAGGCGCGGCGCCGGACAGGCGGGACGCTCAGCAGCGGCGCCGGACAGGCGGGGAGGCTCCGGCAGCGGCGCCGGACAGGCGGGAGGCTCCGGCAGTGGCGCCGGACAGGCGGGAGGCTCCGGCAGCGGCGCCGGACAGGCGGGAGGCTCCCGGACAGGCGGAGGCTCCGGCAGCGCGCCGGACAGGCGAGGCTCCCGGCAGCGGCCAGGACAGGCGGGAAACTCCGGCAGCGACGCCGGACAGGCGGGCAGCTCCGGCAGCGCGCCGGACAGGCGGGAGCACCTGCAGGGAGGAGACTGAGAGACAGCCTGGTGCGTGGGGCTGCCACAGGAACTACCAGGCTGGGGAGACTTTCAGGAGGCTTGGTGTTAGGAGGAGCCTGAAAGACCCGGGCTGTGGGGGAGCACTGGAGCTCTGGTGCGCAACCTTGGCACCACTTCCCCAGGCTGGACAACTTCTCGAGAGCCCGGACCCTCAAAGTGCAGGCACAGGTTGAACCGGGCTGTGGGTAAGCACGGGAGATCTAGTGCTTACTACACGCACCTCTCCCTAGGCTCCACTCCCCACAGTTGCCCGGTACGAGCGGAGCGCAGGCAGAGGACGCACTGCACCCTCCCAGCGCCCCGGAGACACAGCACGCAGAGCCGGCGCAGGATAACCTGGACCCAGACTGCGTACCGGCGACCAGACCCGCTGAGCAGGCACCATACGCCCTGGCTCAATGCCCACACTCGCATGGCACTCTCGGGGGCTGCCCTATAGCGCACGGGCTATGGACACGCACTGGCGACACCGTGCGCTCAACCGCATAACACGGTGCCTGACCAGTAATGCGCTGCTCATAATAAGCACGAGGAGTGAGCTCAGGTCTGCTACCTGGCTTAGTACCACCCCTCGTGTGCCCCCCCCAAAAAATTTGGGGCTGCCTCTCGTACCTGTCGCACTGCCGTGCTGGCTCCTCATATTGCCGCCGATCAGCTTTCGCTGCCTCCAGCTCTGCTTTGGGGCTGCGATTTTCCCAGCCCGTGCCCAGGGTCCCTCTTCGTTCCATATCTGCTCCCATGTCCAGGAGTCCTGTGATGGTGGCCTCTGTTGTTGATGCTGCTGCTGCTGTCGTCGCTGTCCTTTACCACGCCGCTTGGTCCGATTGTGGTGGGTGATTCTGTAACGAGTTTCCTCCTCTTCTTCCGAAGAGGAGAGGCGAAACGATCAGAGGACCAATACGCGCGTGGTAATTTTCCATGGTACTTTTTAATGCGATAAGGTACACATGAACAAAACTAACAAAACAAGAAATGTGAAACTCAAAACAGTCCTATCTAGTGCACCCACAGAGACAGGAAACAATCACCCACAAACACACAGTGAAACCCAGGCCACCTAAGTATGATTCTCAATCAGAGACAACTAATGACACCTGCCTCTGATTGAGAACCATACTAGGCCGAAACATAGAATTTCCCAAAACCTAGACAAACAAACATAGACTGCCCACCCAACTCACGCCTGACCATACTAACTAAACACAAAACACAGAAAATAAAGGTCAGAACGTGACAGTCATTTATATAGAGAATATCATGTCATTTATATAGGGAATATCATGTCATTTATATAGGGAATATCATGTCATTTATATAGAGAATATCATGTCATTTATATAGGGAATATCATGTCATTTATATAGGGAATATCATGTCATTTATATAGGGAATATCATGTCATTTATATAGGGAATATCATATCATTTATATAGAGAATATCATGTCATTTATATAGAGAATATCATGTCATTTATATAGGGAATATCATGTCATTTATATAGGGAATATCATGTCATTTATATAGAGAATATCATGTCATTTATATAGGGAATATCATGTCATTTATATAGGGAATATCATGTCATTTATATAGGGAATATCATGTCATTTATATAGGGAATATCATGTCATTTATATAGGGAATATCATATCATTTATATAGAGAATATCATGTCATTTATATAGAGAATATCATGTCATTTATATAGGGAATATCATGTCATTTATATAGGGAATATCATGTCATTTATATAGGGAATATCATGTCATTTATATCGGGAATATCATTGTAATGAGTTTCCTCCTCTTCCTCCGAAGAGGAGAGGCGAAACGGATCAGAGGACCAATACGCGGCGTGGTAATTTTCCATGGTACTTTTTAATGCTATAAGGTACACATGAACAAACTAACAAAACAAGAAATGTGAAAACTCAAA
Source organism: Oncorhynchus keta (assembly GCF_023373465.1). Classification (NCBI taxonomy): domain Eukaryota; kingdom Metazoa; phylum Chordata; class Actinopteri; order Salmoniformes; family Salmonidae; genus Oncorhynchus; species Oncorhynchus keta. The sequence continues at coordinate 84,627,905 of NC_068424.1, forward strand.
AAAACAGACCTATCTGGTGCACACACAGAGACAGGAAACAATCACCCACAAACACACAGTGAAACCCAGGCCACCTAAGTATGATTCTCAATCAGAGACAACTAATGACACCTGCCTCTGATTGAGAACCATACTAGGCCGAAACATAGAAATTCCCAAAACCTAGACAAACAAACATAGACTGCCCACCCAACTCACGCCCTGACCATACTAACTAAACACAAAACACAGAAAATAAAGGTCAGAACGTGACAGTACCCCCAAAGGTGCGGACTCCGGCCGCAAAACCTTGACCTATAGGGGAGGTCTGGGTGGGCGTCTGTCCGCGGTGGCGGTTCTGGCGCGGGACGCGGACCCCACTTCACCCTTGTCTTTGTCCGCCTTATTTTCCGCCTCCGTGGCTTTCTCACCATGGCAACCCCTCTCAATGACCCCACTGGACAGAGGGCAGCTCGGGACAGAGGGGCAGGGGCTCTGGACAGAGGGACAGGGGCTCTGGACAGAGGGACAGGGGCTCTGGACAGAGGGACAGGGGCTCTGGCGCCTCTGGGCTGAGGGGCTCTGGCGCCTCTGGGCTGAGGGGCTCTGGCGCCTCTGGGCTGAGGCTCTGGCGCCTCTGGGCTGAGGGGCTCTGGCGCCTCTGGGCTGAGGGGCTCCGGCAGCGGCGCCCGGACAGGCGGGGACGCTCCTGCAGCGGCACCGGACAGGCGGGAGGCTCCGGCAGCGGCGCCGGACAGGCGGGAGGCTCCGGCAGTGGCGCCGGACAGGCGGGGCGCTCCGGCAGCGGCGCCGGACAGGCGGGAGGCTCCGGCAGCGCGCCGGACAGGCGGGGCGCTCCGGCAGCGGCGCCGGACAGGCGGGACGCTCCGGCAGCGGCGCCGGACAGGCGGGAGCTCCGGCAGCGGCGCCGGACAGGCGGGGCGCTCCGGCAGTGGCGCCGGACAGGCGGGAGCTCCGGCAGCGGCGCCGGACAGGCGGGAGGCTCCGGCAGCGGCGCCGGACAGGCGGGACGCTCCGGCAGTGGCGCCGGACAGGCGGGAGGCTCCGGCAGCGGCGCCGGACAGGCGGGAGGCTCCGGCAGCGGCGCCCGGACAGGCGGGGCGCTCCGGCAGTGGCGCCGGACAGGCGGGAGGCTCCGGCAGCGCGCGCCGGACAGGCGGGAGCACCTGCAGAGAGGAGACAGAGAGACAGCCTGGTGCGTGGGCTGCTACAGGAGGCAGCGGCGCCGGACAGGCGGGACGCTCCGGCAGCGGCGCCGGACAGGCGGGAGGCTCAGGCAGCGGCGCCGGACAGGCGGGAGGCTCCGGCAGCGGCGCCGGACAGGCGGGAGGCTCCGGACAGGCGGGAGGCTCCGGCAGCGGCGCCGGACAGGCGGGAGGCTCCGGCAGCGGCGCCGGACAGGCGGGAGGCTCCGGCAGCGGCGCCGGACAGGCGGGAGGCTCCGGCAGCGGCGCCGGACAGGCGGGACGCTCCGGCAGCGGCGCCGGACAGGCGGGGCACCTGCAGGGAGGAGACTGAGAGACAGCCTGGTGCGTGGGGCTGCCACAGGAACTACCAGGCTGGGGAGACTTTCAGGAGGCTTGGTGTTAGGAGGAGCCTGAAAGACCGGGCTGTGGGGAGCACTGGAGCTCTGGTGCGCAACCTTGGCACCACTTCCCCAGGCTGGACAACTACTCGAGCCCGGACCCTCAGAGTGCAGGCACAGGTTGAACCGGGCTGTGGGTAAGCACGGAGCTCTAGTGCTTACTACACGCACCTCTCCCTAGGCTCCACTCCCACAGTTGCCCGGTACGAGCGGAGCGCAGGCAGAGGGACGCACTGCACCCTCCCAGCGCCCCGGAGACACAGCACGCAGAGCCGGCGCAGGATAACCTGGGCCAAGACTGCGTACCGGCGACCAGACCCGCTGAGCAGGCACCATACGCCCTGGCTCAATGCCCACACTCGCATGGCACTCTCGGGGGCTGCCCTATATAGCGCACCGGGCTATGGACACGCACTGGCGACACCGTGCGCTCAACCGCATAACACGGTGCCTGACCAGTAATGCGCTGCTCATAATAAGCACGAGGAGTGAGCTCAGGTCTGCTACCTGGCTTAGTACCACACCTCGTGTGCCCCCCAAAAAATTTGGGGCTGCCTCTCGTACCTGTCGCACTGCCGTGCTGGCTCCTCATGTGCCGCCGATCAGCTTTCGCTGCCTCCAGCTCTGCTTTGGGGCTGCGATTTTCCCCAGCCCGTGCCCAGGGTCCCTCTCCGTTCAGTATCTGCTCCCATGTCCAGAGTCCTGTGATGGTGGCCTCTGTTGATGATGCTGCTGCTGCTGTCGTCGCTGTCCTTTACCACGCCGCTTGGTCCGATTTTGGTGGGTGATTCTGTAACGGTTTCCTCCTCTTCCTCCGAAGAGGAGAGGCGAAAACGTCAGAGGACCAATACGCGGCGTGGTAATTTCCATGGTACTTTTTAATGCTATAAGGTACACATGAACAAACTAACAAAACAAGAAATGTGAAAACTCAAAAAACAGTCCTATCTGGTGCACACACAGAGACAGGAAACAATCACCCACAAACACACAGTGAAACCCAGGCCACCTAAGTATGATTCTCAATCAGAGACAACTAATGACACCTGCCTCTGATTGAGAACCATGCCCCAGGCCGAAACATAGAAATTCCCAAAACCTAGACAAACAAACATAGACTGCCCCCCAACTCACGCCCTGACCATACTAACTAAACACAAAACACAGAAAATAAAGGTCAGAACGTGACAATCATGTCATTTATATAGGGAATATCATGTCATTTATATAGAGAATATCATGTCATTTATATAGGGAATATCATGTCATTTATATAGGGAATATCATGTCATTTATATAGTCATTTATATAGAATATGTCATTTATATAGTATCATTTTTATATAGGGAATATCATGTCATTTATATAGGGAATATCATGTCATTTATATAGGGAATATCATATCATTTATATAGTATCATGTCATTTATATAGGGAATATATCATTTATATAGTCATGTCATTTATATAGGGAATATCATGTCATTTATATAGGGAATATCATGTTTATATAGGGAATATCATTTTTATATATAGGGAATATCATGTCATTTATATAGGAATATCATGTCATTTATATAGGGAATATCATGTCATTTATATAGGGAATATATCATGTCATTTATATAGGGAATATCATGTCATTTATATAGGGATATCATTTTTATATAGGGAATATCATGTCATTTATATAGGGATATCATGTCATTTATATAGTATCATGTCATTTATATAGGAATATCATGTCATTTATATAGGGAATATCATGTCATTTATATAGAATATCATTCATTTATATAGGGAATATCATGTCATTTATATAGGTAATATCATGTCATTTATATAGGGAATATCATGTCATTTATATAGGGAATATCATGTCATTTATATAGAGAATATCATGTCATTTATATAGAGAATATCATGTCATTTATATAGGGAATATCATATAATTTATATAGTCATTTTTATATAGGGATAGTCATTTATATAGGGAATATCATGTCATTTATATAGGGAATATCATGTCATTTATATAGGGAATATCATGTCATTTTTATATAGGGAATATCATGTCATTTATATAGAAATATCATGTCATTTATATAGGGAATATCATGTCATTTATATAGGGAATATCATGTCATTTATATAGGGAATATCATGTCATTTATATAGAGAATATCATGTCAATATCATGTCATTTTTATATAGGGAATATCATGTCATTTATATAGGGAATATCATGTCATTTATATAGGGAATATCATGTCATTTATATAGGGAATATCATGTCATTTATATAGAGAATATCATGTCATTTATATAGAGAATATCATGTCATTTATATAGGGAATATCATGTCATTTATATAGGAATATCATGTCATTTATATAGGGAATATCATGTCATTTATATAGTCATTTATATAGGAATATCATGTCATTTATATAGGAATATCATGTCATTTATATAGGGAATATCATGTCATTTATATAGAGAATATCATGTCATTTATATAGGGAATATCATATCATTTATATAGAGAATATCATGTCATTTATATAGAGAATATCATGTCATTTATATAGGGAATATCATGTCATTTATATAGGGAATATCATGTCATTTATATAGGGAATATCATGTCATTTATATAGGGAATATGTCATTTATATAGTATCATTTTTATATAGGGAATATCATGTCATTTATATAGGGAATATCATGTCATTTATATAGGGAATATCATGTCATTTATATAGGGAATATCATGTCATTTATATAGGGAATATCATGTCATTTATATAGGGAATATCATTTATATATCATGGGAATATCATTTTTATATAGGGAATATCATGTCATTTATATAGTATCATTTTATATAGGGAATATCATGTCATTTATATAGGGAATATCATGTCATTTATATAGGGAATATCATGTCATTTATATAGGGAATATCATGTCATTTATATAGAGAATATCATGTCATTTATATAGGGAATATCATGTCATTTATATAGGGAATATCATGTCATTTATATAGGGAATATCATGTCATTTATATAGGGAATATCATGTCATTTATATAGGGAATATCATGTCATTTATATAGGGAATATCATGTCATTTATATAGGGAATATCATGTCATTTATATAGGGAATATCATGTCATTTATATAGAGAATATCATGTCATTTATATAGGGAATATCATGTCATTTATATTTTTTATTTCACCTTTTTTTTAAGGAACATCATTTCATTTGGACACTGTTTTAACTAACCTCAAGACGAGCTTCAATGCCATACAACTCTCCTTCCGTGGCCTCCAACTGCTCTTAAATGCAAGTCCAACTTAATGCATGCTCTTCAACCAATCGCTGCCCGCACCTGCCTGCCCGTCCAACCTCACTACTCTGGACGGTTCTGACTTTGAATATGTGGACAACTACAAATACCTCGGTATCTGGTTAGACTGTAAACTCTCCATCCAGACTCACATCAAGCATCTCCAATCCAAAGTTAAATATAGAATCGGCCTCCTATTTCGCAAAACAAAGCATCCTTCACTCATGCTGCCAAATATACCCTTGTAAAACTGACTATCCTACCGATCCTTGACTTCGGCGATGTCATCTATAAAATAGCCTCCAACACACTACTCAGCAAATTGGATGCAGTCTATCACAGTGCCATCCGTTTTGTCATGAAAGCCCCATACACTACCCACCACTGCAACCTGTACACTCTCATTGGTTGGCCCTCGCTTCACACTCGTCGCCAAATCCACTGGCTACAGGATATCCACAAGTCTCTGCTAGGTAAAACCCCGCCTTATCTCAGCTCACTGGTCACCATAGCAACACCCACCCGTAGCACGCACTCCAGCAGGTATATCTCACTGGTCACCCCCAAAGCCAATTCCTCTTTTGGTCGTCTTTCCTTCCAGTTCTCTGCTGCCAATGACTGGAACGAACTGCAAAAATCAATGATGCTGGAGGCTCGTATCTCCCTCACTAGCTTTAAGCACCAGCTGTCAGAGCAGCTCACACATCATTGCACCTGTACATAGCCCATCTGGAAAGAGCCCATCCAACTAGCTCAATCCCATATTGTTCTAAAAAATGTTTGCTCCTTTGCACCCCAGTATCTCTACTTGCACATTCATCTTCTGCACATCCTACCATTCCAGTGTTTAATTGCTAAATTGTAATTACTTCGCCACTTCGGCCTATTTATTGCCTCCCTAATCTTACCTCATTTGCACACACTGTATATAGACTTTTCTATTGTGTTATTGACTGTATGCTTGTTTATTCCATGTGTAACTCTGTGTTGTTTTTGTCGCACTGCTTTGCTTTATCTTGGCCAGGTCGCAGTTGTAAATGAGAACTTGTTCTCAACTAGCCTACCTGGTTAAATAACGGTGAAATTAAAAATAAATGTAAAAATAATTAAATAAATTATACTAAATGAATCACACTGATGCGTATGGATTTTATCTTAACCTCAGTACAGTTTTTAATATTGCATTGGTTCAATTTTGAAAAAAATATTCGTTACATTTTCTTAGTAAAAAAATGTGTACGTTTTCAATTGACTTAAATACAGTACACAAAATCATACCGTCACTTTTTCAAGAAACTTTATCCGTGTTTCATCTGAAAACAAAATATATAAAAGAAACACGCGCAACAATTTCTAAGATTTTGCTAAGTTGCAGTTCATATAAGGAAATCAGTCCATTTAAACAAATTCATTGGGCCCTACTCTATCACATGACAGGGTAGGGGCGCAGACATGGGTGGGCCTGGGAGGGCATAGGCCCACCCACTGGGGAGGCAGACCCACCCACTGGGGAGGCAGGCCCAGCCACTGGGGAGGCAGACCCACCCACTGGGGAGGCAGACCCACCCACTGGGGAGGCAGACCCACCCACTGGGGAGGCAGGCCCAGCCACTGGGGAGGCAGACCCACCCACTGGGGAGGCAGACCCACCCACTGGGGAGGCAGGCCCAGCCACTGGGGAGGCAGACCCACCCACTGGGGAGGCAGGCCCAGCCACTGGGGAGGCAGACCCACCCACTGGGGAGGCAGACCCACCCACTGGGGAGGCAGGCCCACCCACTGGGGAGGCAGGCCCAGCCACTGGGGAGGCAGGCCCAGCCACTGGGGAGGCAGACCCACCCACTGGGGAGGCAGGCCCAGCCACTGGGGAGGCAGACCCACCCACTGGGGAGGCAGGCCCAGCCACTGGGGAGGCAGACCCACCCACTGGGGAGGCAGGCCCAGCCACTGGGGAGGCAGGCCCAGCCACTGGGGAGGCAGACCCACCCACTGGGGAGGCAGGCCCAGCCACTGGGGAGGCAGACCCACCCACTGGGGAGGCAGGCCCAGCCAATCAGGCCAATACTGTACTGTAATACTGTAATTACAGGCCAGTATAGTAATGTAATACTGTAATACAGGCCAGTATAGTAATGTAATACTGTAATACAGGCCAGTATAGTGATGTAATACTGTAATACAGGCTCTAATAACACTGTCAGCCGGCCTCCACAGACTGTCAGTCGACCTCCACAGACTGCCAGCCGGCCTTCACAAACTGTCAGCAAGCCTCCACAGACTGCCGGCCGGCCTCCACAGACTGTCAGTCGACCTCCACAGAATGTCAGCCGGCCTCCACAGACCGTCAGCCGGCCTCCACAGAATGTCAGCCGGCCTCCACAGACCGTCAGCCGGCCTCCACAGACTGTCGGCCGGCCTCAACAGACAGTCCAGCCGGCCTCCACAGCCTCTCTCTGTGTCTCTGCGTCTGTGTGTCTGTGCGTCTGTGCGTCTGTGTGTCTGTGTACCTGTGTGTCTGTGTGTCTGTGTACCTGTGCGTCTGTGTGTCTGTGTACCTGTGCATCTGTGTGTCTGTGTACCTGTGTGTCTGTGTGTCTGTGTACCTGTGTGTCTGTGTGTCTGTGTACCTGTGTGTCTGTGTGTCTGTGTGTCTGTGTGTCTGTGTACCTGTGTGTCTGTGTGTCTGTGTACCTGTGTGTCTGTGTGTCTGTGTACCTGTGTGTCTGTGTGTCTGTGTGTCTGTGTACCTGTGTGTCTGTGTGTCTGTGTACCTGTGCGTCTGTGCATCTGTGCGTCTGTGCGTCTGTGTGTCTGTGTACCTGTGTGTCTGTGTGTCTGTGTACCTGTGTGTCTGTGTGTCTGTGTACCTGTGTGTCTGTGTGTCTGTGTACCTGTGCGTCTGTGTGTCTGTGTACCTGTGTGTCTGTGTGTCTGTGTACCTGTGTGTCTGTGTGTCTGTGTGTCTGTGTACCTGTGTGTCTGTGTGTCTGTGTACCTGTGTGTCTGTGTGTCTGTGTGTACCAGTAGGCTCCGAATCTGTGGCCACCAGACAGATGTTGACAGCAATGCAAAAAAAAGACAAATAAATTCAAAATGAGAGGCGACAAGGACAAAACCGTTGATGCTGCAATGATGGAAATATCTCAAAAACCAAGTGAAGGAATTACTAAAAACTCAACCAAAGAAGAAAAACAACACTACTGTCTTTTACACTAAGTACACCAAGGGTTCAGAGAAAATGAAAGCAATCCTGAAAAAGCACTGGCATATTCTGCAATCAGACAACAACAAAAATTATCGCACACCTCTTCAAGGAACTTCAAGGTGGTCTATAAGCGTGGTCACAATATTGGAGATAGTTTGGTGAGATCTGACCTGCCCCCTGAGCCAATCAGACACTGTTGGAGATAGTTTGGTGAGATCTGACCTGCCCCCTGAGCCAATCAGACACTGTTGGAGATAGTTTGGTGAGATCTGACCTGCCCCCTGAGCCAATCAGACACTGTTGGAGATAGTTTGGTGAGATCTGACCTGCCCCCTGAGCCAATCAGACACTGTTGGAGATAGTTGGGTGAGATCTGACCTGCCCTCTGAGCCAATCAGACACTGTTGGAGATAGTTGGGTGAGATCTGACCTGCCCCCTGAGCCAATCAGACACTGTTGGAGATAGTTGGGTGAGATCTGACCTGCCCCCTGAGCCAATCAGACACTGTTGGAGATAGTTGGGTGAGATCTGACCTGCCCCCTGAGCCAATCAGACACTCTTGACACCCATTGCAATAGCACTATTAAAACATCCTTCTTCAGACGCCCACATACATGTCGAAAAATCCCTGTTAGCGGCATCATCTCATGACCAAGGGAGCAATCTGTCTCATCACCTGGTCACGTGGAAAAGCCAACGTAGGACAAACGAAAAGACAACTGAAACAACGCATAGCTAGCTGAACACCGCAGCTCAATCAGGTGTCAGAACATTGACTATCCAATAGCAGCCCACTTCGTTGAAGCCAACCATCCTATCACCTCCCTCAAACACACCGGCATGGAGCATGTTGCTCCACCAAGTAGAGGAGGTGACATCGAGATCCTACAACTACAAAGGGAGTCTTACTGGATATCCTGTCTACAAAAAAACATTGACCCCCAGTGGTCTGAATATTGACTTTGATCTCAGGCCCTTCTTATGAACAATTCTCTCTCTTTTTATGAACAAGATTTGTAAATGGGATATATAATTTATACAGCTTATTATGCAATAAGGTTGAACCAAAACATGACATGTAACAAATATGAAATTAAATACAAAACAGTTAAATATGTTAATTAAACACTCATGTATATTATGTACAATATTCAATGATGTTTCTAGATGATAACAACAGTCTAATATATTTAATATGCTATAAACTATTGTTTTAACCGTTTCACTAATTCATTATAAGTAACTGAATCATTATGACACACCCCTCACTATTGTCATTGGTTGCACTAATTGCACTGCTTGTCTACATAACCTGGTTCAAGTATTCATGACGTTATCCTGAAGAAGGCACAGCGATGCCAAAACGTTGGTAAATACCAAAATATATTACTGGGAGTTTATACATGGAGCGTGGGAGTCTCTTTTCTTTGATAGTTGCCAGGAGGCTCCAGACAGCAGGTTGAACACAATGGCTCTATATACAACTACAGTCACACTCCTCTATAAAGCTGTTGATAACTACAGTCACACTCCTCTATAAAGCTGTTGATAAATACAGGCACACTCCTCTATAAAGCTGTTGATAACTACAGTCACACTCCTCTATAAAGCTGTTGATAATTACAGTCACATTCTTCTATAAAGCTGTTGATAATTACAGTCACACTCCTCTATAAAGCTGTTGATAAATACAGGCACACTCCTCTATAAAGCTGTTGATAAATACAGGCACACTCCTCTATAAAGCTGTTGATAACTACAGTCACACTCCTCTATAAAGCTGTTGATAATTACAGTCACATTCTTCTATAAAGCTGTTGATAATTACAGTCACACTCCTCTATAAAGCTGTTGATAAATACAGTCACACTCCTCTATAAAGCTGTTGATAAATACAGGCACACTCCTCTATAAAGCTGTTGACATATGCAGTCACACTCCTCTATAAAGCTGTTGATAAATACAGTCACAGTCCTCTATAAAGCTGTTGATATATGCAGTCACACTCCTCTATAAAGCTGTTGATAAATACAGTCACAGTCCTCTATAAAGCTGTTGATAATTACAGTCACACTCCTCTATAAAGATGTTGATAATTACAGTCACACTCCTCTATAAAGTTGTTGATAAATACAGTCACACTCCTCTATAAAGCTGTTGATAACTACAGTCACACGCCTCTAAAAAGCTGTTGATAACTACAGTCACACTCCTCTATAAAGCTGTTGATAAATACAGGCACACTCCTCTATAAAGCTGTTGATAACTACAGTCACACTCCTCTATAAAGCTGTTGATAACTACAGTCACACTCCTCTATAAAGCTGTTGATAAATACAGGCACACTCCTCTATAAAGCTGTTGATAACTACAGTCACACTCCTCTATAAAGCTGTTGATAATTACAGTCACATTCTTCTATAAAGCTGTTGATAAATACAGTCACAGTCCTCTATAAAGCTGTTGATATATGCAGTCACACTCCTCTATAAAGCTGTTGATAAATACAGTCACAGTCCTCTATAAAGCTGTTGATATATGCAGTCACACTCCTCTATAAAGCTGTTGATAACTACAGTCACACTCCTCTAAAAAGCTGTTGATAATTACAGTCACACTCCTCTATAAAGCTGTTGATAACTACAGTCACACTCCTCTATAAAGCTGTTGATAATTACAGTCACACTCCTCTATAAAGCTGTTGATAATTACAGTCACACTCCTCTATAGAGCTGCTGATATATACAGTCACACTCCTCTATAAAGCTGTTGATAATTACAGTCACAATCCTCTATAAAGCTGTTGATAATTACAGTCACACTCCTCTATAAAGCTGTTGATAATTACAGTCACACTCCTCTATAAAGCTGTTGATAATTACAGTCACACTCCTCTATAGAGCTGTTGATATATACAGTCACACTCCTCTATAATGCTGTTGATAAATACAGTCACAGTCCTCTATAAAGCTGTTGATAATTAGTCACACTCCTCTATAAAGCTGTTGATAATTACAGTCACACTCCTCTATAAAGCTGTTGATAAATACAGTCACACTCCTCTATAAAGCTGTTGATAACTACAGTCACACTCCTCTATAAAGCTGTTGATAACTACAGTCACACTCCTCTATAAAGCTGTTTATAATTACAGTCACACTCCTCTATAAAGCTGTTGATAACTGCAGTCACACTCCTCTATAAAGCTGTTGATAATTGCAGTCACACTCCTCTATAAAGCTGTTGATAACTGCAGTCAAACTCCTCTATAAAGCTGTTGATAACTGCAGTCACACTCCTCTATAAAGCTGTTGATAACTGCAGTCACACTCCTCTATAAAGCTGTTGATAATTACAGTCACACTCCTCTATAAAGCTGTTGATAACTGCAGTCACACTCCTCTATAAAGCTGTTGATAATTACAGTCACACTCCTCTATAAAGCTGTTGATAACTGCAGTCACACTCCTCTATAAAGCTGTTGATAACTACAGTCACACTCCTCTATAATAATTTACTGTAGACCTGTGGATAACTATAATACACACATGTTGTGACAGTACCTGTAATGATGCTGATTAGATTCTGTCACGCCTCCGCCTTTTCATTTCTCTATGTGTTTAGGTCGGTGTGTGATTTGGGTGGGCATTCTAGTCTTTCTATTTCTTTGTTGGCCGGTTATGGTTCTCAATCAGAGGCAGCTGTCTATGGTTGTCTCTGATTGGGGATCATACTTAGGCAGCCTTTTTTTCCTCCTTTAGTTGTGGGATCTTGTTTGTGTGTAGTTGCTTTCTGCACTGCATGTAGCTTTACCTTCGTTTTTTGTATTTTGTTGTTTTTTCTCGTGTCATTTAATAAAAGTAAAATGCACGCCTACCACGCTGCACCTTGGTCCAATCCATCTCTAAACGATCCTGACAGATTCTGAATATTTTCCAGTGGCCTTATAGCACTGCTTTGATATAGTCTATGGCCTGATATGCAGTTTGATTAGGCTTTTGTCACACTAATTACAGCTGGATCCTATAACCATAACCTAATGTTTATTTTTTTTTTTTTTACCATGATTCTCAGTTTGTACTTTTCTTTGCAAACGAGCTGAGAAATGACTCTTTAAAATTGAAGATGCCAATTTAAAACTACGCATCATCTTCTCACGGAATCGGTTATGAACTCATTATGTTTTTTCTGCCTTGTGTCCCAAATGGCTGCCAATTTCCACAGGGCTCGGGTCAACAGTAGTGCACTACGTTGGTATTAGGGTGCCATGTGGGACGTGGAGTACATCCTCAGTGTGTAACGAATACTAGAGGCAATAATCAAGCGACTGAAAATCACTTTTAATTTTTTTTTTTTTTAATGTTCCATATTTTATTTTCATGTAAAGTCAGAAATGTAATTGGGAGAGTTGGAGCTAACATCTGTCCTCATCACTTTCAATAAGACTGGAGTTAACATCTGTCCTCATCACTTTCAATAAGACTGGAGCTAACATCTGTCCTCATCACTTTCAATAAGACTGGAGCTAACATCTGTTCTCATCACTTTCAATAAGACTGGAGCTAACATCTGTCCTCATCACTTTCAATAAGACTGGAGCTAACATCTGTCCTCATCACTTTCAATAAGACTGGAGCTAACATCTGTCCTCATCACTTTCAATAAGACTGGAGCTAACATCTGTCCTCATCACTTTCAATAAGACTGGAGTTAACATCTGTCCTCATCACTTTCAATAAGACTGGAGTTAACATCTGTCCTCATCACTTTCAATAAGACTGGAGTTGACATCTGTCCTCATCACTTTCAATAAGACTGGAGCTAACATCTGTCCTCATCACTTTCAATAAGACTGGAGCTAACATCTGTCCTCATCACTTTCAATAAGACTGGAGCTACTTTCATCAATAAGACTGGAGCTAACATCTGTTCTCATCACTTTCAATAAGACTGGAGCTAACATCTGTCCTCATCACTTTCAATAAGACTGGAGCTAACATCTGTCCTCATCACTTTCAATAAGACTGGAGCTAACATCTGTCCTCATCACTTTCAATAAGACTGGAGCTAACATCTGTCCTCATCACTTTCAATAAGACTGGAGCTAACATCTGTCCTCATCACTTTCAATAAGACTGGAGTTAACATCTGTCCTCATCACTTTCAATAAGACTGGAGCTAACATCTGTCCTCATCACTTTCAATAAGACTGGAGTTAACATCTGTCCTCATCACTTTCAATAAGACTGGAGCTAACATCTGTCCTCATCACTTTCAATAAGACTGGAGCTAACATCTGTCCTCATCACTTTCAATAAGACTGGAGTTAACATCTGTCATTTACATTACATTTAAGTCATTTAGCAGACACTCTTATCCAGAGCGACTTACAAATTGGTGCATTCACCTTATGACATCCAGTGGAACAGTCACTTTACAATAGTGCATCTAAATCTTAAAAGGGGGGGTGAGAAGGATTACTTATCCTATCCTAGGTATTCCTTAAAGAGGTGGGGTTTCAGGTGTCTCCGGAAGGTGGTGATTGACTCCGCTGTCCTGGCGTCGTGAGGAGTTTGTTCCACCATTGGGGGCCAGAGCAGCGAACAGTTTTGACTAGGCTGAGCGGGAACTGTACATCCTCAGTGGTAGGGAGGCGAGCAGGCCAGAGGTGGATGAATGCAGTGCCCTTGTTTGGGTGTAGGGCCTGTCCTCATCACTTTCAATAAGACTGGAGCTAACATCTGTCCTCATCACTTTCAATAAGACTGGAGCTAACATCTGTCCTCATCACTTTCAATAAGACTGGAGCTAACATCTGTCCTCATCACTTTCAATAAGACTGGAGCTAACATCTGTCCTCATCACTTTCAATAAGACTGGAGCTAACATCTGTCCTCATCACTTTCAATAAGACTGGAGCTAACATCTGTCCTCATCACTTTCAATAAGACTGGAGCTAACATCTGTCCTCATCACTTTCAATAAGACTGGAGCTAACATCTGTCCTCATCACTTTCAATAAGACTGGAGCTAACATCTGTCCTCATCACTTTCAATAAGACTGGAGCTAACATCTGTCCTCATCACTTTCAATAAGACTGGAGTTAACATCTGTCATTTACATCATTTAAGTCATTTAGCAGACACTCTTATCAGATTACAAATTGGTGCATTCACCTTATGACATCTGGAACAGTCACTTTACAATAGTGCATCTAAATCTTAAAAGGGGGGTGAAGGATTACTTATCCTATCCTAGGTATTCCTTAACAGGTGTCTCCGTGGTGATTGACTCCGCTCCTGGCGTCGTGAGGGAGTTTGTTCCACCATTGGGGGCCAGAGCAATTTTGAAGACTGTACATCCTCAGTGGTAGGGAGGCTGAACATGCCCTTGTTTGGGTGTAGGGCCTGTCCTCATCACTTTCAATAAGACTGGAGCCATCTGTCCTCATCACTTTCAATAAGACTGGAGCTAACATCTGTCCTCATCACTTTCAATAAGACTGGAGTTAACATCTGTCCTCATCACTTTCAATAAGACTGGAGCTAACATCTGTCCTCATCACTTTCAATAAGACTGGAGCTAACATCTGTCCTCATCACTTTCAATAAGACTGGAGCTAACATCTGTCCTCATCACTTTCAATAAGACTGGAGCTAACATCTGTCCTCATCACTTTCAATAAGACTGGAGCTAACATCTGTCCTCATCACTTTCAATAAGACTGGAGCTAACATCTGTCCTCATCACTTTCAATAAGACTGGAGCTAACATCTGTCCTCATCACTTTCAATAAGACTGGAGCTAACATCTGTCCTCATCACTTTCAATAAGACTGGAGCTAACATCTGTCCTCATCACTTTCAATAAGACTGGGGTTTCAGCTAACATCTGTCCTCATCACTTTCAATAAGACTGGAGCTAACATCTGTCCTCATCACTTTCAATGGTAGGGAGACTGGCCAGCTGGAACATCTGTCCTCATCACTTTCAATAAGACTGGAGCTAACATCTGTCCTCATCACTTTCAATAAGACTGGAGCTAACATCTGTCCTCATCACTTTCAATAAGACTGGAGCTAACATCTGTCCTCATCACTTTCAATAAGACTGGAGCTAACATCTGTCCTCATCACTTTCAATAAGACTGGAGCTAACATCTGTCCTCATCACTTTCAATAAGACTGGAGCTAACATCTGTCCTCATCACTTTCAATAAGACTGGAGCTAACATCTGTCCTCATCACTTTCAATAAGACTGGAGCTAACATCTGTCCTCATCACTTTCAATAAGACTGGAGCTAACATCTGTCCTCATCACTTTCAATAAGACTGGAGCTAACATCTGTCCTCATCACTTTCAATAAGACTGGAGCTAACATCTGTCCTCATCACTTTCAATAA
>NC_068424.1:84653457-84670957 GCF_023373465.1 Oncorhynchus keta
GAGAAGGATGGAGGAGAGATGGAGGGGGGGGAGGAGGGAGGAGGATGGAGGAGAGATGGAGGGGGGAGGAGGGAGGAGGATGGAGGAGAGATGGAGGGAGGGGAAGGAGGGAGAGTGGATGGAGGAGAGATGGAGGGAGGATGGAGGGAGGAGGATGGAGGAGGGATGGAGGGGAGATGGAGGGAGGATGGAGGGAGGAGGAGGGAGGAGAGAGGGATGGAGAGAGAAGGATGGAGGAGAGATGGAGGGGGGAAGAAGGATGGAAAAGGAAGGAATGGAGGAAGGATGGAGGGAGAAGGATGGAGGAGAGATGGAGGGAGGGGAAGGAGGGAGAGTGGATGGAGGATGGAGGGAGAAGGATGGAGGAGGGATGGAGGGAGGAAGAAGGATGGAGGAGGGATGGAGGGAGGAAGAAGGATGGAAAAGGAAGGGATGGAGGAAGGATGGAGGGAGGAGGATGGAGGAAGGATGGAGGGAGGAGGATGGAGGAGGGATGGAGGGAGGAAGAAGGATGGAGGAGGGATGGAGGGAGGAAGAAGGATGGAAAAGGAAGGGATGGAGGAAGGATGGAGGGAGGAGGATGGAGGAAGGATGGAGGGAGGAGGATGGAGGAGGGATGGAGGGAGGAAGAAGGATGGAGGAGGGATGGAGGGAGGAAGAAGGATGGAAAAGGAAGGCATGGAGGAAGGATGGAGGGAGGAGTATGGAGGAAGGAGGATGGAGGAGGGATGGAGGGAGAAGGATGGAGGAGGGATGGAGGGAGGGGAAGGAGGGAGAGTGGATGAAGGATGGAGGGAGAAGGATGGAGGAGGGATGGAGGGAGGAAGAAGGATGGAGGAGGGATGGAGGGAGGAAGAAGGATGGAAAAGGAAGGGATGGAGGAAGGATGGAGGGAGGAGGATGGTGGAAGGAGGATGGATGGAGGGAGGAGGATGGAGGAGGGAGGGAGGGAGGAAGAAGGATGGAGGGAGATAAAGAGGAGGGAGGGAGGAAGAAGGATGGAGGAGGGATGGAGGGAGGAAGAAGGATGGAAAAGGAAGGGATGGAGGAAGGATGGAGGGAGGAGGATGGAGGAAGGAGGATGGATGGAGGGAGGAGGATGGAGGAGGGAGAGAGGGAGGAAGAAGGATGGAGGGAGATAAAGAGGAGGGAGGGAGGAAGAAGGATGGAGGGAGATAAAGAGTGATGTGTTGTGGCAGTAATGGACTTTCATATGCCTGCTAAAGTTGTCCTCCTGTTTGTCTGTCTGTCCGTCCGTCCGTCCGTCTGTCCCACCGTCCGTCTATTAGGTCATTGTATTGGGTCAACTCCTCTCAGCCACCAAGAAGGCGGCTTGGTGTCATCGCTCTCCAACATCACTGTCTCTATCGTCTATGGCTACAGCCCAAATAGCACCCAATATAGTACTGCGGTGTCATGATCAGTCATGATGTCTATATGATCTATCAGAGCATTGTCCGTGCTGAATAGGTAATAGGCGTGTTACTATACAATACGCTTACTGCCACATTTAGATGTGCTAATGTACATGTCATAACTTCTATCACGTTGTTATGGGAGTTAGATCCTATACTATTAGCACAGTACACTACACTGTAAAACTTTCTTGTTGTTTTGACAGTATTACACAATAAAACAGTAAAGTACTGTAATACGTATTTACAGTAAATGGCGATACACTGAGTGATTTCGGGCAAAAACAGTAAATGATACTGTAACTGCACAGTATTGTGTGCGATAGGCAACTGGCAACTTTTTCAATCAATTCTGTTTGATAAGATTGAAAAACATCACGCTCGGAAGTGAACCAACCAAACAAGGTGTGTACAACATTGATATGATTTAAAAAATATATATTTACACAAAATGTTACAAAGTCATAGAAAATTGATTTAGATGGTACAATTATCAACAGTAAAATACTGTAAAGTATGGTGCATTGTGGGAAAACGTTGTGGGCAGGGAAAGAGTTGCTGTATTTCAAATGTTGCCGTAATTCCACCCCACAGAATACAGTAATTTACCGTAATTCAGGAGCGCCAAAAACTCGAACTATTAGTGGCTGCATGGTATTGTTGTTTCTGTGTCGTTAACATATTCTGAGGCGTGCCTTGTAAGGGGCTATATTTGTGCCCCCGGGTGCTGTGCCAATTTAACTGATATGTGACCGTAGTGGCCCAGCAGTGACATGTGTACAGGGGACAGATTGGAATGGCAGCTTGTGTCCAACGTTTCACGGTTGAGTATTTACCTGGTCCTTTGGTGTGTTTGCCCTGTAGGCACTGCATGGTTGGAAGCCTTTCTTAATTTAATAAGGCCTCTAGAAGTGCAACTTAATGTCAAATGTGGGGTATTTTATATGGAAGCATTTCTAGAGGCCTTAACAAAAGGCCTTCATTGATAGGCTGTACCATGTAAACATGTTGCCTAGCAACCAACCTGCTTTCGCCAATCCCATGAAATGATGGAAATGATGGTGAAATACTGTAAAATACAAAAACTCCATCTCCTCTCAATGAATTAAATGAATGAATGAATCCGTTCGTGTATTCATTCATCACATGAATGCGATTACAGTAATGCCCCCGTACCGTTGTTTTACAGACACTTCGAGGAAGCCAGTTGTCTGTAAGTTAAAACGGTAAAAAAAAAAAAGAAGATTACAGTAACAGTATCCGATACCGTAAAATAAGTTACGGTAACATACGGTACCTTTATTACTGTCACTTAGAGGCAACAGGCTTCCTGTACGTTACCGTAAATAACAACAACAACAACACAGAAGGTGAATAAACAGATTTAGAGTGGAACGTGGCCAGGCTCCATTCATTAGCATGACATTTACACCCACCCCTGGACATGTGTATTATGTAGCTGGTCTCCATTCATTAGCATGACATTTACACCCACCCCTGGACATGTGTATTATGTAGCTGGTCTCCATTCATTAGCATGACATTTACACCCACCCCTAGACATGTGTATTATGTAGCTGGTCTCCATTCATTAGCATGACATTTACACCCACCCCTGGACATGTGTATTATGTAGCTAGTCTCCATTCATTAGCATGACATTTAAACCCACCCCTAGACATGTGTATTATGTAGCTGGTCTCCATTCATTAGCATGACATTTACACCCACCCCTGGACATGTGTATCATGTAGCTGGTCTCCATTCATTAGCATGACATTTACACCCACCCCTGGACATGTGTATTATGTAGCTGGTCTCCATTCATTACACCCACCCCTGGACATGTGTATTATGTAGCTGGGCTCCATTCATTAGCATGACATTTACACCCACCCCTGGACATGTGTATTATGTAGCTGGTCTCCATTCATTAGCATGACATTTACACCCACCCCTAGACATGTGTATTATGTAGCTGGGCTCCATTCATTAGCATGACATTTACACCCACCCCTAGACATGTGTATTATGTAGCTGGGCTCCATTCATTAGCATGACATTTACACCCACCCCTAGACATGTGTATTATGTAGCTAGTCTCCATTCATTAGCATGACATTTACACCCACCCCTGGACATGTGTATTATGTAGCTAGTCTCCATTCATTAGCATGACATTTACACCCACCCCTAGACATGTGTATTATGTAGCTGGTCTCCATTCATTAGCATGACATTTACACCCACCCCTGGACATGTGTATTATGTAGCTGGTCTCCATTCATTAGCATGACATTTACACCCACCCCTAGACATGTGTATTATGTAGCTAGTCTCCATTCATTAGCATGACATTTACACCCACCCCTGGACATGTGTATTATGTAGCTGGTCTCCATTCATTAGCATGACATTTACACCCACCCCTGGACATGTGTATTATGTAGCTGGTCTCCATTCATTAGCATGACATTTACACCCACCCCTGGACATGTGTATTATGTAGCTGGTCTCCATTCATTAGCATGACATTTACACCCACCCCTAGACATGTGTATTATGTAGCTAGTCTCCATTCATTAGCATGACATTTACACCCACCCCTGGACATGTGTATCATGTAGCTGGTCTCCATTCATTAGCATGACATTTACACCCACCCCTAGACATGTGTATCATGTAGCTAGTCTCCATTCATTAGCATGACATTTACACCCACCCCTAGACATGTGTATCATGTAGCTAGTCTCCATTCATTAGCATGACATTTACACCCACCCCTGGACATGTGTATTATGTAGCTGGTCTCCATTCATTAGCATGACATTTACACCCACCCCTGGACATGTGTATTATGTAGCTAGTCTCCATTCATTAGCATGACATTTACACCCACCCCTGGACATGTGTATTATGTAGCTAGTCTCCATTCATTAGCATGACATTTACACCCACCCCTGGACATGTGTATTATGTAGCTAGTCTCCATTCATTAGCATGACATTTACACCCACCCCTGGACATGTGTATCATGTAGCTGGTCTCCATTCATTAGCATGACATTTACACCCACCCCTAGACATGTGTATCATGTAGCTAGTCTCCATTCATTAGCATGACATTTACACCCACCCCTGGACATGTGTATTATGTAGCTGGGCTCCATTCATTAGCATGACATTTACACCCACCCCTAGACATGTGTATTATGTAGCTGGTCTCCATTCATTAGCATGACATTTACACCCACCCCTAGACATGTGTATTATGTAGCTGGTCTCCATTCATTAGCATGACATTTACACCCACCCCTAGACATGTGTATTATGTAGCTGGGCTCCATTCATTAGCATGACATTTACACCCACCCCTAGACATGTGTATTATGTAGCTGGTCTCCATTCATTAGCATGACATTTACACCCACCCCTAGACATGTGTATCATGTAGCTAGTCTCCATTCATTAGCATGACATTTACACCCACCCCTGGACATTCGTATTGTGGAGCTGTGTGCGTCCGAGGGTTTCTGAAGCAGCCCTCATCCCCTTCACAACATTATTAGGAGGATATGTCCAGGTCGACTGGTGCTGCCGCTGGTCACAGTGCCTCAGGTGTGTTGTGTGGTCTGACCTGTACTGTCATTTTATACTGTTACCTGACACTTCTCAGGTCATCGTTAGCGAAGAAGAAATGTTCCGTTAGGTGATATCGCTGGTCACAGTGCCTCAGGTGTGCTGTGTGGTCTGACGTGTCATTCCATATCTCTGCACAATCAGCCACTTCTCAGGTCATCACTGTAAATCAGAACGTTGAATTGACCTACCTATGCCCGGGTCCTGGGGTGATACAGGTCCTGGGTCCTGGGGTGATACAGGTCCTGGGTCCTGGGGTGATACAGGTCCGGGGTCCTGGGGTGATACAGGTCCGGGGTCCTGGGGTGATACAGGTCCTGGGTCCTGGGGTGATACAGGTCCTGGGTCCTGGGGTGATACAGGTCCTGGGTCCTGGGGTGATACAGGTCCGGGGTCCTGGGGTGATACAGGTCCTGGGTCCTGGGGTGATACAGGTCCTGGGTCCTGGGGTGATACAGGTCCTGGGTCCTGGGGTGATACAGGTCCGGGGTCCTGGGGTGATACAGGTCCTGGGTCCTGGGGTGATACAGGTCCTGGGTCCTGGGGTGATACAGGTCCTGGGTCCTGGGGTGATACAGTACCTCAGGTCAGAGTGTTATACCTGTATAAGAGCAGTCACTCAACATTCACCAGTTAGCTATACCAGTCACTGTCCAGTTGGTCATGTATATTACCAGTCACCCACCAGTTAGTCATGTATAATACCAGTCACTCACCAGTTAGTCATGTATATTACCAGTCACTCTCCAGTTAGTCATGTATAATACCAGTCACTGTCCAGTTAGTCATGTATAATACCAGTCACTCACCAGTTAGTCATGTATAATACCAGTCACTCACCAGTTAGTCATGTATAATACCAGTCACTCACCAGTTAGTCATGTATAATACCAGTCACTCTCCAGTTAGTCATGTATAATACCAGTCACTCTCCAGTTAGTCATGTATAATACCAGTCACTCTCCAGTTAGTCATGTATAATACCAGTCACTCTCCAGTTAGTCATGTATAATACCAGTCACTCTCCAGTTAGTCATGTATAATACCAGTCACTCTCCAGTTAGTCATGTATAATACCAGTCACTCTCCAGTTAGTCATGTATATTACCAGTCACTCACCAGTTAGTCATGTATAATACCAGTCACTCACCAGTTAGTCATGTATAATACCAGTCACTGTCCAGTTAGTCATGTATAATACCAGTCACTGTCCAGTTAGTCATGTATAATACCAGTCACTGTCCAGTTAGTCATGTATAATACCAGTCACTGTCCAGTTAGTCATGTATAATACCAGTCACTGTCCAGTTAGTCATGTATAATACCAGTCACTGTCCAGTTAGTCATGTATAATACCAGTCACTGTCCAGTTAGTCATGTATAATACCAGTCACTGTCCAGTTAGTCATGTATAATACCAGTCACTCACCAGTTAGTCATGTATAATACCAGTCACTCTCCAGTTAGTCATGTATAATACCAGTCACTC
The DNA here is from genome assembly GCF_023373465.1 of Oncorhynchus keta. Classification (NCBI taxonomy): domain Eukaryota; kingdom Metazoa; phylum Chordata; class Actinopteri; order Salmoniformes; family Salmonidae; genus Oncorhynchus; species Oncorhynchus keta. Next base: position 84,660,000 of record NC_068424.1, read on the forward strand.
TCCAGTTAGTCATGTATAATACCAGTCACTCACCAGTTAGTCATGTATAATACCAGTCACTCTCCAGTTAGTCATGTATAATACCAGTCACTCTCCAGTTAGTCATGTATAATACCAGTCACTCACCAGTTAGTCATGTATAATACCAGTCACTCTCCAGTTAGTCATGTATATTACCAGTCACTCACCAGTTAGTCATGTATAACACCAGTCACTCACCACTCACCAGTTAGTCACATATAATACCAGTCACTCTCCAGTTAGTCATGTATAATACCAGTCACTCACCAGGTAGTCATGTATAATACCAGTCACTCACCAGTTAGTCATGTATATTACCAGTCACTCTCCAGGTAGTCATGTATAATACCAGTCACTCTCCAGTTAGTCATGTATAATACCAGTCACTCTCCAGTTAGTCATATATAATACCAGTCACTCACCAGTTAGTCATGTATAATACCAGTCACTCACCAGTTAGTCATGTATAATACCAGTCACTCACCAGTTAGTCATGTATAATACCAGTCACTCACCAGGTAGTCATGTATAATACCAGTCACTCACCAGTTAGTCATGTATAATACCAGTCAGTCACCAGGTAGTCATGTATAATACCAGTCACTAAACACTCACCAGTTAGTCATGTATAATACCAGTCACTCACCAGGTAGTCATGTATATTACCAGTCACTCACCAGTTAGTCATGTATATTACCAGTCACTCACCAGTTAGTCATGTATATTACCAGTCACTCACCAGTTAGTCATGTATAATACCAGTCACTCACCAGTTAGTCATGTATAATACCAGTCACTCACCAGGTAGTCATGTATATTACCAGTCACTCACCAGTTAGTCATGTATATTACCAGTCACTCACCAGTTAGTCATGTATATTACCAGTCACTCACCAGGTAGTCATGTATATTACCAGTCACTCTCCAGTTAGTCATGTATATTACCAGTCACTCACCAGTTAGTCATGTATAATACCAGTCACTCACCAGTTAGTCATATATAACACCAGTCACTCACCACTCACCAGTTAGTCATGTATATTACCAGTCACTCTCCAGTTAGTCATGTATATTACCAGTCACTCTCCAGTTAGTCATATATAATACCAGTCACTCTCCAGTTAGTCATGTATAATACCAGTCACTCACCAGGTAGTCATGTATAATACCAGTCACTCTCCAAGTCATGTATAATGGTCACTCTCCATGTTAGTCAATAATACCAGTCACTCACCAGTTAGTCATGTATAATACCAGTCACTCACCAGTTAGTCATGTATAATACCAGTCACTCACCAGGTAGTCATGTATAATACCAGTCACTCACCAGTTAGTCATGTATAATACCAGTCAGTCACCAGGTAGTCATGTATAATACCAGTCACTAAACACTCACCAGTTAGTCATGTATAATACCAGTCACTCACCAGGTAGTCATGTATAATACCAGTCACTAAACACTCACCAGTTAGTCATGTATAATACCAGTCACTCACCAGGTAGTCATGTATATTACCAGTCACTCACCAGGTAGTCATGTATAATACCAGTCACTCACCAGTTAGTCATGTATATTACCAGTCACTCACCAGTTAGTCATGTATATTACCAGTCACTCTCCAGTTAGTCATGTATATTACCAGTCACTCACCAGTTAGTCATGTATAATACCAGTCACTCACCAGTTAGTCATGTATAATACCAGTCACTCACCAGTTAGTCATGTATATTACCAGTCACTCTCCAGTTAGTCATGTATAATACCAGTCACTGTCCAGTTAGTCATGTATAATACCAGTCACTCTCCAGTTAGTCATGTATAATACCAGTCACTGAGTTAGTCAGGGTACCAGTCACTCACCAGTTAGTCATGTATATTACCAGTCACTCTCCAGTTAGTCATGTATAATACCAGTCACTCTCCAGTTAGTCATGTATAATACCAGTCACTCTCCAGTTAGTCATGTATAATACCAGTCACTCACCAGGTAGTCATGTATAATACCAGTCACTCACCAGTTAGTCATGTACAATACCAGTCACTAAACACTCACCAGTTAGTCATGTATATTACCAGTCACTCTCCAGGTAGTCATGTATAATACCAGTCACTCTCCAGTTAGTCATGTAAATACCAGAAGTAGTTATTTTAATTGACCTACCTGGTTGAATGCAGGTTGCATTTTGAAATAAAATGGTATGTGTAATTCAATACAGTTCCTTCCTCTTTTAAAGTACACCTACTTAGCTATATCTGTCCCTGCCACTATGGTTACCGCAGTGGTTCCGTCTGGACATCTAGATCATGATAAGGGTCTGCATCTCAAATGGCACCCTGTCCACTATGTAGTGCACTACTTTTAATCGGGGCCCATAGGGGACTAGTCAAAAGTAGTGCACTATATAGGGTGTTATTTTGGACACCACCCAGCACATCACATAACCGCTGAGATGCCCTACAGAGGAGGACAGGAACGATGATGTCTGGGGATCAGACCCTGGTCAGTAGAGCACTAAATAGTGAACAGGGTGCCAACCAGGGTGAACAGGGTGTCAATCAGGGTGAACAGGGTGCCAACCAGGGTGAACAGGGTGTCAATCAGGGTGAACAGGGTGCCAACATGGGTGAACAGGGTGCCAACATGGGTGAACAGGGTGCCAACCAGGGTGAACAGGGTGCCAACCAGGGTGAACAGGGTGTCAATCAGGGTGAACAGGGTGCCAACATGGGTGAACAGGGTGTCAACCAGGGTGTCAACCAGGGTGAACAGGGTGTCAATCAGGGTGAACAGGGTGTCAATCAGGGTGAACAGGGTGTCAATCAGGGTGAACAGGGTGTCAACCAGGGTGACCAGGGTGCCAACCAGGGTGTCAATCAGGGTGTCAACATGGGTGAACAGGGTGTCAATCAGGGTGAACAGGGTGTCAACATGGGTGAACAGGGTGTCAACCAGGGTGAACAGGGTGTCAACCAGGGTGAACAGGGTGAACAGGGTGCCAACCAGGGTGAACAGGGTGAACAGGGTGCCAACCAGGGCGAACAGGGTGTCAACCAGGGTGAACAGGGTGAACAGGGTGCCAACCAGGGTGAACAGGGTGAACAGGGTGTCAACCAGGGTGAACAGGGTGTCAACCAGGGTGAACAGGGTGAACAGGGTGTCAACCAGGGTGAACAGGGTGTCAACCAGGGTGAACAGGGTGCCAACCAGGGTGAACAGGGTGCCAACCAGGGTGACCAGGGTGCCAACCAGGATGTCAACCAGGGTGACCAGGGTGTCAACATGGGTAAACAGGGTGAACAGGGTGCCAACCAGGGCGAACAGGGTGAACAGGGTGCCAACCAGGGTAAACAGGGTGAACAGGGTGCCAACCAGGGTGAACGGGTTGAACAGGGTGTCAACATGGGTAAACAGGGTGTCAACCAGGGTGACCAGGGTGTCAACCAGGGTGAACAGGGTGTCAACCAGGGTGACCAGGGTGTCAACCAGGGTGAACAGGGTGTCAACCAGGGTGACCAGGGTGCCAACCAGGATGAACAGGGTGCCAACCAGGATGAACAGGGTGCCAACCAGGGTGAACAGGGTGCCAACCAGGGTGAACAGGGTGCCAACCAGGATAAACAGGGTGTCAACCAGGGTGAACAGGGTGAACAGGGTGCCAACCAGGGTGAACAGGGTGCCAACCAGGGTGTACAGGGTGCCAACCAGGGTGAACAGGGTGTCAACCAGGGTGAACAGGGTGCCAACCAGGATGAACAGGGTGCCAACCAGGATGAACAGGGTGCCAACCAGGGTGAACAGGGTGCCAACCAGGGTGAACAGGGTGCCAACCAGGGTGAACAGGGTGCCAACCAGGGTGAACAGGGTGTCAACATGGGTGAACAGGGTGCCAACCATAGTGAACAGGGTGCCAACCATAGTGAACAGGGTGCCAACCATAGTGAACAGGGTGCCAACCAGGGTGAACAGGGTGCCAACCAGGGTAAACAGGGTGCCAACCTGGATGAACAGGGTGCCAACCATAGTGAACAGGGTGCCAACCATAGTGAACAGGGTGCCAACCAGGATGAACAGGGTGCCAACCAGGGTGAACAGGGTGTCAACCAGGGTGAACAGGGTGCCAACCAGGGTGCCAACCAGGGTGAACAGGGTGCCAACCATAGTGAACAGGGTGTCAACCAGGGTGTCAACCAGGGTGAACAGGGTACCAACCAGGGTGTCAACCAGGGTGAACAGGGTGAAAACCAGGATGAACAGGGTGTCAACCAGGGTGTCAACCAGGATGAACAGGGTGTCAACCATAGTGAACAGGGTGTCAACCAGGATGTCAACCAGGGTGAACAGGGTACCAACCAGGGTGTCAACCAGGGTGAACAGGGTGAAAACCAGGGTGAACAGGGTGAAAACCAGGATGAACAGGGTGTCAACCAGGGTGCCAACCAGGGTGAACAGGGTGAAAACCAGGGTGAACAGGGTGCCAACCATAGTGAACAGGGTGTCAACCAGGGTGTCAACCAGGGTGAACAGGGTACCAACCAGGGTGTCAACCAGGGTGAACAGGGTGAAAACCAGGGTGAACAGGGTGAAAACCAGGATGAACAGGGTGTCAACCAGGGTGTCAACCAGGATGAACAGGGTGTCGACCAGGGTGTCAACCAGGGTGAACAGGGTGAAAACCAGGGACTCAGTCTGTCTTAAACCAACCCAATAATAACACAAAACTAACATCTGTAGTTAATTTGTTCTCAATTGTTAACTTTCACCACTTGACACTCACATACCAACCCTGAAGTCTAAATCCCTTTTCTGGAGATTAATGACATTTTAAATTTTTGTTTTGATCTTTTGGAAATACAGTCGTGTCTACTCGGGAACATTTACTTAATTTTTGTTTCATTCATAATTGCCAATATAATAATATTTGCAATATGTAGCTATATTTGCATACCACAACAATAATGTTCCTTTGTTATTTAGTTGCTTGGGTTCTTTCTCAGTGTTGTGTGTAGAAAATAATTACCTTTTAACAATGTAACCATCAGCTCGCTTTCTCCATCTGCCCCCAGGCACTTTTGCCTATTGCGGATAGGTGTGTGTTTGTGTTTGTGTTTGTGCGTGTGTTTGTGCGTTTGTGTGTGTGTGCGTTTGTGTGTGTTTGCGTGTTAAACCATAGGTAACTAATGAGTTCATATATTGCTATCGTTTGGAGTATTTAGTCGTTTTTCTAAATGTAAAGATAACTACACTTTAATGGCTCTGTCCGTCGTTTAACATATCTTCTTACCTCCTTTAACAACGACTGAACATGTGTATTGATATTGGTGAAAGTGGTCTTATATTCATTTAATAAAACAACGGCTGAAGAGGTGTACAGTTCCGTATTAGCACCTCTCTTCAGCTCTGTTGCTGTGACCAGGAAGTGAGCAGACAGTGACCAGAATGTGACCAGGAAGTGACCAGACAGTGATCAGACAGTGACCAGGAAGTGACCAGACAGTGACCAGGAAGTGACCAGACAGTGACCAGACACTGACCAGACAGTGGCCAGACACTGACCAGACAGTGACCAGACACTGACCAGACAGTGACCAGAAGTGACCAGACAGTGACCAGGAAGTGACCAGACACTGACCAGACACTGACCAGACAGTGACCAGACAGTGAACAGACAGTGAAAAGACAGTGAACAGAGAGTGACCAAGAAGAAACCAGACAGTGACCAGGAAGTGACCAGACAGTGACCAGGAAGTGACCAGACAGTGACCAGACAGTGACCAGACAGTGACCAGACTGTGACCAGAATGTGACCAGGATGTGACCAGAAAGTGACCAGACACTGACCACAATGTGACCAGACAGTGACCAGACAGTGACCAGACAGTGACCAGATTGACCAGGAAGTGACCAGGAAGTGACCAGACAGTGACCAGACAGTGACCAGACAGTGACCAGGAAGTGACCAGACTGTGAACAGAATGTGACCAGGATGTGACCAGAAAGTGACCAGACAGTGACCAGGAAGTGACCAGACAGTGACCAGGAAGTGACCAGGCACTGACCAGACATGACCAGACACTGACCAGGAAGTGACCAGACAGTGACCAGACAGTGACCAGACACCAGATTGACCAGGAAGTGACCAGGAAGTGACCAGACAGTGACCAGACAGTGACCAGACAGTGACCAGGAAGTGACCAGACTGTGAACAGAATGTGACCAGGATGTGACCAGAAAGTGACCAGACAGTGACCAGGAAGTGACCAGACAGTGACCAGGAAGTGACCAGACAGTGACCAGACACTGACCAGACAGTGGCCAGACACTGACCAGACAGTGACCAGACACTGACCAGACAGTGGCCAGACAGTGACCAGGAAGTGACCAGACAGTGACCAGGAAGTGACCAGACACTGATCAGACACTGACCAGACAGTGACCAGACAGTGAACAGAGAGTGACCAAGAAGAAACCAGACAGTGACCAGGAAGTGACCAGACAGTGACCAGGAAGTGACCAGACAGTGACCAGACAGTGACCAGACAGTGACCAGACTGTGACCAGACAGTGACCAGGAAGTGACCAGACTGTGACCAGGAAGTGACCAGACAGTGACCAGAATGTGACCAGGATGTGACCAGAAAGTGACCAGACACTGACCACAATGTGACCAGACAGTGACCAGACAGTGACCAGATTGACCAGGAAGTGACCAGGAAGTGACCAGACAGTGACCAGACAGTGACCAGACAATGACCAGACAGTGACCAGACAGTGACCAGGAAGTGACCAGACTGTGACCAGAATGTGACCAGGATGTGACCAGAAAGTGACCAGACAGTGACCAGACAGTGACCAGACAGTGACCAGGAAGTGACCAGAATGTGACCAGGATGTGACCAAAAAGTGACCAGACAGTGACCAGGAAGTGACCAGACAGTGACCAGGAAGTGACCAGACAGTGACCAGGAAGTGACCAGGCACTGACCAGACACTGACCAGGAAGTGACCAGACAGTGACCAGACTGTGACCAGACTGTGACCAGAATGTGACCAGGATGTGAATTTTGGCCCATTCCTCTTGACAGAGCTGGTGTAACTTAGTCAGGTTTGTAGGCCTCTTACTCGCACATGCTTTTTCAGTTCTGCCCACAAATGTTCTACAGGATTGAGGTCAGGGCTTTGTGATGGCCACATCAATACCTTCACTTTGTTGTCCTTAAGCCATTTTGCCACAACTTTGGATGTTTGCTTGTGGTCTTTGTCCATTTGGAAGACCCATTTGCCACCAAGCTTTAACTTCCTGACTGATGTCTTGAGATGTTGCTTCAATATATCCACATAATTTTCCTGCCTCATGACGACATCTATTTTGTGAAGTGCACCAGTCCCTCCTGCAGCAAAGCACCCCCACAACATGATGCTGCCACCCCCGTGCTTCACGGTTGGGATGGTGTTCTTTGGCTTGCAAGCCTCCCACTTTTTCCTCCAAACCTAACAATGGTCATTATGGCCAAAGAGTTCTATTGTTGTTTCATCAGACCAGAGGACATTTCTTCAAAAAGTGCGATATTTGTCCCCATGTGCAGTTGCAATCCGTAGTCTGGCTTTTCTATGCGGTTTTTGAGCAGTTGCTTCTTCCTTGCTGAGCGGCCTTTCAGGTTGTCGATATACGATTTGTTTTACTGTGGATATAGATACTTTTGTACCTGTTTCCTCCAGCATCTTAACAACGTCCTTTGCTGTTGTTCTGGGATTGATTTGCACTTTTCGCACCAAAGTATGTTCATCTCTAGGAGACAGAAGGAGTCTCCTTCCTGTGCGGTATGACGGCTGCGTGGTCCCATGGTGTTTATACTTGCATACTATTGTTGGTACAGATGAACGTGGTACCTTCAGGCGTTTGGACATTTCTTCCAAAGATGAACCAGACTTGTGGAGGTCTACAATTTAGTTTCTGAGGTCTTGCCTGATTTCTTTTGATTTTCCCATGATGTCAAGCAAAGAGGCACTGAGTTTGAAGGTAGGCCTTGAAATAAATCCACAGGGACACCTCAAATGATGTCAATTAGCCTTTCAAATGCTTCTAAAGCCATAACATCATTTTCTGGAATTGTCATAGCTGTTTAAAGGCACAGTCAACTTGGTGTATGTAAACTTCTGACCCACTGAAATTGTGATAGAGTGAATTATAAGTTAAATCATTTGACTTTAAACAATTGTTGGAAAAATAACTGTCACGTTCTGACCTTAGTTATTTTATTATGTCTGTTGTTTTAGTATGGTCAGGGCGTGAGTTGGGTGGGTTGTCTGTTGTTTTAGTATGGTCAGGGCGTGAGTTGGGTGGGTTGTCTGTTGTTTTAGTATGGTCAGGGCGTGAGTTGGGTGGGTTATCTGTTGTTTTAGTATGGTCAGGGCGTGAGTTGGGTGGGTTATCTGTTGTTTTAGTATGGTCAGGGCGTGAGTTGGGTGGGTTGTCTGTTGTTTTAGTATGGTCAGGGCGTGAGTTGGGTGGGTTGTCTATTGTTTTAGTATGGTCAGGGCGTGAGTTGGGTGGGTTGTCTGTTGTTTTAGTATGGTCAGGGCGTGAGTTGGGTGGGTTGTCTGTTGTTTTAGTATGGTCAGGGTGTGAGTTGGGTGGGTTGTCTATTGTTTTAGTATGGTCAGGGCGTGAGTTGGGTGGGTTGTCTATTGTTTTAGTATGGTCAGGGCGTGAGTTGGGTGGGTTGTCTGTTGTTTTAGTATGGTCAGGGCGTGAGTTGGGTGGGTTGTCTGTTGTTTTAGTATGGTCAGGGTGTGAGTTGGGTGGGTTGTCTGTTGTTTTAGTATGGTCAGGGTGTGAGTTGGGTGGGTTGTCTATGTTAGTTTTAGTATGGTCAGGACGTGAGTTGGGTGGGTTGTCTGTTGTTTTAGTATGGTCAGGACGTGAGGGGTGGGTTGTCTGTTGTTTTAGTATGGTCAGGGTGTGAGTTGGGTGGGTTGTCTGTTGTTTTAGTATGGTCAGGGTGTGAGTTGGGGTGGGTTGTCTGTTGTTTTAGTATGGTCAGGGCGTGAGTTGGGTGGGTTGTCTGTTGTTTTAGTATGGTCAGGGCGTGAGTTGGGTGGGTTGTCTGTTGTTTTAGTATGGTCAGGGTGTGAGTTGAGTGGGTTGTCTATGTTCCCTTTTCTATGCTTTAGGGTTTCTGTGTTTGGCCTGGTATGGTTCTCAATCAGAGGCAGCTGTATATTGTTGTCCCTGATTGAGAACCATATTTAGGTAGCCTGGTTTCACTTTTTTAGTTGTGGGTGCTTGTTTTCCGTGTCAGTGTTTGTACCACAACGGGACTGTTTAGTTTGTTTCCCATTTTGTATGTTGTAGTGTTCAGTTTGTCTTGTTAAAAATGGACACTTACCACGCTGCAAATTGGTCCGATCTCTCTTACTCTTCATCAGAGGAGGACAACGATAACTTGTCATGTTCCAAGTTATATTTTTTAAATAATCGAACCGACACCGAAATGACCTCAAAAAGCACAAATCAGCACTAATGATCAATGATCAGACTAGAGACTTCTCATCAAAAACTAAGCAATGCAATCAGTGATCACACTGGAGACTTCTCATCAGAAACCAAAAACCATATGATCCTTGATCACACTAAAGAATAATCTCATTGGTTGAAAATCACTTCCACAGGAAACAGACAAAATTTGCATATTCAAACGTGTAATCTTATAGTTCGACCAACGCTGCTGCGCAAAAAAGAAATGTCCATGAATTACTATCCACGAAATCCTATTTCCTGTTGCTGCAGGATTATTTTCCTGCTGTAGCAAACTGGCTCAAATTAAGATCCTACACCTCTAATCTAATCTAACAACCATTCTATACCAAGTCCTTATCGCACGAGGAAATGATTCACACAGGACTCAAATGGCACCTTGTTCCCCATGTAGTGCACTACTTTTGACCAGGGCCCAGTTGGACTCTTATCAAATGTAGTGCACTACTTTAGACCAGGGCCCATTTGGGCTCTTATCAAATGTAGTGCACTACTTTTGACCAGGGCCCATTTGGGCTCTTATCAAATGTAGTGCACTACTTTTGACCAGGGCCCAGTTGGACTCTTATCAAATGTAGTGCACTACTTTTGACCAGGGCCCAGTTGGACTCTTATCAAATGTAGTGCACTACTTTTGACCAGGGCCCAGTTGGACTCTTATCAAATGTAGTGCACTACTTTTGACCAGGGCCCATTTGGGCTCTTATCAAATGTAGTGCACTACTTTTGACCAGGGCCCAGTTGGACTCTTATCAAATGTAGTGCACTACTTTTGACCAGGGCCCAGTTGGACTCTTATCAAATGTAGTGCACTACTTTTGACCAGGGCCCAGTTGGACTCTTATCAAATGTAGTGCACTACTTTTGACCAGGGCCCAGTTGGACTCTTATCAAATGTAGTGCACTTCATAGGGAATAGGGTGTCATTTGGAACACATACGTGCCCCATCCATCTCACAGGTTTATTCCAAACTTTGCTTGTTTGTTTTTGAACACACAAAGAGGAGAGATATTATTAGACAAACAGACGCATTAAGTCTGGCTGTAGCGAAGCGATAAGTGAAACAAGAGGTTTGTCCTGATATGTGTTTGAGATGATTGATGAAAATATATTTTTTTCCTTGGATGTTGATAGTATTCTGGTCGCTGTCTGATTTAACACGTCTTCATTGTCAAACAAACACAACTCTTCATTATTACTCGAGAACAAAACGTTTAGGAAAATATGTATCTTCACAAATTAAATTATTAAAGAAAGCTCAATCCTATCGAGAGAAGACTTTCACGTGTCTTTCAAAGCGGACAGAATGGACATGCGGTTACGAATAAAGGAGGGTTATTCACATCTAAATGTAGTAGCGCAGTAGTACTAGAAGTACTGAAAAAGAGGAGAACCGAAT
>NC_068424.1:84675957-84709257 GCF_023373465.1 Oncorhynchus keta
GAAGTACTCCAGATATAGCAAACTGACCCTAGCCCCCGACACATAAACTACTGCAGCATAAATACTGGAGGCTGAGACAGGAGGGGTCAGGAGACACTGTGGCCCCATCCGAGGACACCCCGGACAGGGCCAAACAGGAAGGATATAACCCCACCCACTTTGCCAAAGCACATCCCCCACACCACTAGAGGGATATCTTCAACCACCAACTTACCATCCTGAGACAAGGCCGAGTATAGCCCACAAAGATCTCCGCCACGGTACAACCCAAGGGGGGCAACCCAGACAGGCCGACCACAAGTGAATCAACCCACCCAGGTGACGCACCCCCCCAGGGACGGCACGAGAGAGCCCCAGCAAGCCAGTGACTCAGCCCCGTAACAGGGTTAGAGGCAGAGAATCCCAGTGGAAAGAGGGGAACCGGCCAGGCAGAGACAGCAAGGGCGGTTCGTTGCTCCAGAGCCTTTCCGTTCACCTTCCCACTCCTGGGCCAGACTACACTCAATCATATGACCCACTGAAGAGATGAGTCTTCAGTAAAGACTTAAAGGTTGAGACCGAGTTTGCGTCTCTGACATGGGTAGGCAGACCGTTCCATAAAAATGGAGCTCTATAGGAGAAAGCCCTGCCTCCAGCTGTTTGCTTAGAAATTCTAGGGACAATTAGGAGGCCTGCGTCTTGTGACCGTAGCGTACGTGTAGGTATGTACGGCAGGACCAAATCAGAGAGGTAGGTAGGAGCAAGCCCATGTAATGCTTTGTAGGTTAGCAGTAAAACCTTGAAATCAGCCCTTGCTTTGACAGGAAGCCAGTGTAGAGAGGCTAGCACTGGAGTAATATGATCAAATTTTTTGGTTCTAGTCAGGATTCTAGCAGCCGTATTTAGCACTAACTGAAGTTTATTTAGTGCTTTATCCGGGTAGCCGGAAAATAGAGCATTGCAGTAGTCTAACCTAGAAGTGACAAAAGCATGGATTAATTTTTCTGCATCATTTTTGGACAGAAAGTTTCTGATTTTTGCAATGTTACGTAGATGGAAAAAAGCTGTCCTCGAAATGGTCTTGATATGTTCTTCAAAAGAGAGATCAGGGTCCAGAGTAACGCCGAGGTCCTTCACAGTTTTATTTGAGACGACTGTACAACCATTAAGATTAATTGTCAGATTCAACAGAAGATCTCTTTGTTTCTTGGGACCTAGAACAAGCATCTCTGTTTTGTCCGAGTTTAATAGTAGAAAGTTTGCAGCCATCCACTTCCTTATGTCTGAAACACATGCTTCTAGCGAGGGCAATTTTGGGGCTTCACCATGTTTCATTGAAATGTACAGCTGTGTGTCATCCGCATAGCAGTGAAAGTTTACATTATGTTTTCGAATAACATCCCCAAGAGGTAAAATATATAGTGAAAACAATAGTGGTCCTAAAACAGAACCTTGAGGAACACCGAAATGTACAGTTGATTTGTCAGAGGACAAACCATTCACAGAGACAAACTGATATCTTTCCGACAGATAAGATCTAAACCAGGCCAGAACTTGTCCGTGTAGACCAATTTGGGTTTCCAATCTCTCCAAAAGAATGTGGTGATCGATGGTATCAAAAGCAGCACTAAGGTCTAGGAGCACGAGGACAGATGCAGAGCTCGGTCCGATGCCATTAAAATGTCATTTACCACCTTCACAAGTGCCGTCTCAGTGCTATGATGGGGTCTAAAACCAGACTGAAGCATTTCGTATACATTGTTTGTCTTCAGGAAGGCAGTGAGTTGCTGCGCAACAGCCTTCTCTAAAATCTTTGAGAGGAATGGAAGATTCGATATAGGCCGATAGTTTTTATATTTTCTGGGTCAAGGTTTGGCTTTTTCAAGAGAGGCTTTATTACTGCCACTTTTAGTGAGTTTGGTACACATCCAGTGGATAGAGAGCCGTTTATTATGTTCAACATAGGAGGGCCAAGCACAGGAAGCAGCTCTTTCAGTAGTTTAGTTGGAATAGGGTCCAGTATACAGCTTGAAGGTTTAGAGGCCATGATTATTTTCATCATTGTGTCAAGAGATATAGTACTAAAACACTTGAGCGTCTCTCTTGATCCTAGGTCCTGGCAGAGTTGTGCAGACTCAGGACAACTGAGGTTTGGAGGAATACGCAGGTTTAAAGAGGAGTCCGTAATTTGCTTTCTAATAATCATAATCTTTTCCTCAAAGAAGTTCATGAATTTATCACTGCTAAAGTGAAAGTCATCCTCTCTTGGGGAATGCTGCTTTTTAGTTAGCTTTGCCACAGTATCAAAAAGGAATTTCGGATTGTTCTTATTTTCCTCAATTAAGTTAGAAAAATAGGACGATCGAGCAGCAGTAAGGGCTCTTCGGTACTGCACGGTACCGTCCTTCCAAGCTAGTCGGAAGACTTCCAGTTTGGTGTGGCGCCATTTCCGTTCCAATTTTCTGAAGCTTGCTTCAGAGCTCGGGTATTTTCTGTGTACCAGGGAGCTAGTTTCTTATGAGACATTTTTTTAGTTTTTAGGGGTGCAACTGCATCTAGGGTATTGCGCAAGGTTAAATTGAGATCCTCAGTTAGGTGGTTAACGGATTTTTGTCCTCTGGCGTCCTTGGGTAGGCAGAGGGAGTCTGGAAGGGCATCAAGGAATCTTTGTGTTGTCTGTGAATTTATAGCACGACTTTTGATGTTCCTTGGTTGGGGTCTGAGCAGATTATTTGTTGCAATTGCATTCGTTTTCTCCACATGTATCCTATTACAGCCTAATCCATACTTTGAAATTATATTACGTGTGCTAAACATTAAAAAAATACAAATAATAATATATATATATATATATATAAAACATTTAAGAGATTACTAATGTTACTGTCCCCACTTCAACCAAAAAAGACTTAAATACATTTAATTTTGTCCTCGAAACATTGAATTTAAATTCTGTAGAATACCATTTATTCATATGGAGGACAGCTCCCACTGGGGAGAGCCAATATGGCCGACCGTGGCTTCAAAACCCTCTCAATGGCCAATACATAGCATCAGCTATCCAGGGTTTATATACATCGTTGGTTGTAACCAGTGATTCACAGTGTCAGCTGAAGTTCCACATGCCCAGCAGTCAGGGTTAGTGCACCGCCAGCAGTTGTGTACAGAAATGGGCTGGCCATATGGCTGTTCTGGGCTAGTCTAAGTCGGCGGTTCTGCAGAGTAACCCTTTTTTGACTAATAATGGGGACCTCGAGGGGGGTAAGTCTGGTGTGTTAGAAATGCTGGGGACCAATTTCTGGGCCCCATTCTGTCCCTGCTTGTATACGGTTGTTTTTCATTAAGGCAGTGGAAATTTCCAGCATTGTTCGGGGAGGCCAGCGAAGACTAGTGACTATGTGAGTCCATGTATTCACAAATGGCTGGGTTATTGTTTTACTGGCAGCAGGAAACGCTCAGATTTCTAGGTTTGTGCATTAAACATGATGCAGCCTAATAAAATATTAAGGAGCTCTGCTGAAGTCATACAGGTCGCCTCCCAAATAAGACCCTGTTGCCTTTATAGCGCACTACTTTTGACCAGAGCCCTATGGAACCGATGAGCCCTAAAGTAGTGCACTACGTAGGGAATAGGGTGCCATTTGGTACAAAACCGACAGTCTGAACCTGAACAATTGATTCCTGTGTTTCTTCTGTTCTTGCTGAGTACCTGTGTGTGTGTGTGTGTGTGTGTGTGTGTGTGTGTGTGTGTGTGTGTGTGTGTGTGTGTGTGTGTGTGTGTGTGTGTGTGTGTGTGTGTGTGTGTGTGTGTGTGTGTGTGTGTGTGTGTGTGTGTGTGTGTGTGTGTGTGTGTGTGTGTGTGTAGACATGTGTATGCTGTTACAGTCTGCTGTCATCCAGTACCCTAGCTTGTCCCAGTATGTTATGTTGACAACTTGGCAGTGTACCTGTGATTGACACCTGAGACAGACCAGTTTGTCCTATTTCAGCAAGTCAGTCTGACGACACTGATGTTACGTCTCAAATACCTCCCTATTCCCTTTATAAGGGGATCTGATCTAAGTAGTGCACCTTGTTAGGGAATAGGGATCTGATCTAAAGTAGTGCACCTTGTAGGGAATAGGGATCTGATCTAAAGTAGTGCACCTTGTAGGGAATAGGGATCTGATCTAAAGTAGTGCACCTTGTAGGGAATAGGGATCTGATCTAAAGTAGTGCACCTTGTAGGGAATAGGGATCTGATCTAAAGTAGTGCACCTTGTTAGGTAATAGGGATCTGATCTAAAGTAGTGCACCTTGTAGGGAATAGGGATCTGATCTAAAGTAGTGCACCTTGTAGGGAATAGGGATCTGATCTAAAGTAGTGCACCTTGTAGGGAATAGGGATCTGATCTAAAGTAGTGCACCTTGTAGGGAATAGGGTGCCAATTGGGAAACAGACACGGTACAATAAAAGCAAATCGGCAGTATACAGACAACATGCTATACAGACAACATGCTATACAGACAACATGCTATACAGACATTTGCAACCAGGCTATACAGACAACATGCTATACAAACATTTGCAACCAGGCCAACATGCTATACAAACATTTGCAACCAGGCCAACATGCTATACAGACATTTGCAACCAGGCCAACATGCTATACAGACATTTGCAACCAGGCCAACATGATATACAGACATTTGCAACCAGGCCAACATGATATACAGACATTTGCAACCAGGCCAACATGATATACAGACATTTGCAACCAGGCCAACATGCCATACAGACATTTGCAACCAGGCCAACATGCTATACAGACATTTGCAACCAGGCTAACATGCTATAGAGACATTGGTTACCAGTCCAACATGCTATACAGACATTTGCAACCAGGCCAACATGATATACAGACATTGGTTACCAGTCCAACATGCTATACAGACATTTGCAACCAGGCTAACATGCTATAGAGACATTGGTTACCAGTCCAACATGCTATACAGACATTTGCAACCAGGCCAACATGATATACAGACATTGGTTACCAGTCCAACATGCTATACAGACATTTGCAACCAGGCCAACATGATATACAGACATTTGCAACCAGGCCAACATGATATACAGACATTTGCAACCAGGCCAACATGCTATACAGACATTTGCAACCAGGCCAACATGCTATACAGACATTTGCAACCAGGCCAACATGATATACAGACATTTGCAACCAGGCCAACATGCTATCCAGACATTTGCAACCAGGCCAACATGATATACAGACATTTGCAACCAGGCCAACATGATATACAGACATTTGCAACCAGGCCAACATGCTATACAGACATTTGCAACCAGGCCAACATGATATACAGACATTTGCAACCAGGCCAACATGATATACAGACATTTGCAACCAGGCCAACATGATATACAGACATTTGCAACCAGGCCAACATGATATACAGACATTTGCAACCAGGCCAACATGCTATACAGACATTTGCAACCAGGCTAACATGCTATACAGACATTTGCAACCAGGCCAACATGCCATACAGACATTGTTTACCAGGCCAACATGATATACAGACATTTGCAACCAGGCAAACATGATATACAGACATTTGCAACCAGGCCAACATGCTATACAGACATTTTCAACCAGGCCAACATGCTATACAGACATTTGCAACCAGGCCAACATGCTATACAGACATTTGCAACCAGGCTAACATGCTATACAGACATTGGTTACCTGGCCAACATGCAATACAGACATTTGCAACCAGGCCAACACGATATACAGACATTTGCAACCAGGCCAACATGATATACAGACATTGGTTACCTGGCCAACATGCAATACAGACATTTTCAACCAGGCTAACATGCTATAGAGACATTGGTTACCAGGCCAACATGCTATACAGACATTTGCAACCAGTCCAACATGCTATACAGACATTGATTCCCAGGCCAACATGGCATACAGACATTGGTTACCAGGCCAACATGCTATACAAACATTGGTTACCAGGCCAACATGCTATACAGACATAGGTTACCTGTCCAACATGCTATACAGACATTTGTTACCAGGGCAACATGCTAAACAGACATTGGTTACCAGTCCAACATGCTATACAGACATTGGTTACCTGTCCAACATGCTATACAGACATTGGTTACCAGTCCAACATGCTATACAGACATTGGTTACAGGTCCAACATGCTACACAGACATTGGTTACCAGTCCAACATGCTATACAGACATTGGTTACCTGTCCAACATGCTATACAGACATTGGTTACCTGTCCAACATGCTATACAGACATTGGTTACCTGTACAACATGCTATACAGACATTGGTTACCTGTCCAACATGCTATACAGACATTGCTACAGTCATCTCTGTTAGTCCTATATCCTGCTACAGTCATCTCTGTTAGTCCTATATCCTGCTACAGCCACCTCTGTTAGTCCTATATCCTGCTACAGTCGTCTCTGTTAGTCCTATATCCTGCTACAGCCACCTCTGTTAGTCCTATATCCTGCTACAGTCATCTCTGTTAGTCCTATATCCTGCTACAGCCACCTCTGTTAGTCCTATATCCTGCTACAGCCATCTCTGTTAGTCCTATATCCTGTTACAGCCACCTCTGTTAGTCCTATATCCTGCTACAGTCGTCTCTGTTAGTCCTATATTCTGCTACAGTAATCTCTGTTAGTCCTATATCCTGCTCCAGCCACCTCTGTTAGTCCTATATCCTGCTACAGCCATCTCTGTTAGTCCTATATCCTGCTACAGCCACCTCTGTTAGTTAGAGCGGAAATGGAGGAAAACTCGCCTCCCTGCGGACCTGGCATCCTTTCACTCCCTCCTCTCTACATTTTCCTCCTCTGTCTCTGCTGCTAAAGCCACTTTCTACCATTCTAAATTCCAAGCATCTGCCTCTAACCCTAGGAAGCTCTTTGCCACCTTCTCCTCCCTCCTGAATCCTCCCCCCTCCTCCCTCTCTGCAGATGACTTCGTCAACCATTTTGAAAAGAAGGTCGACGACATCCGATCCTCGTTTGCTAAGTCAAACGACACCGCTGGTTCTGCTCCCATCTCTGTTAGTCCTATATCCTGCTACAGCCATCTCTGTTAGTCCTATATCCTGCTACAGCCATCTCTGTTAGTCCTATATCCTGCTACAGCCATCTCTGTTAGTCCTATATCCTGTTACAGCCACCTCTGTTAGTCCTATATCCTGTTACAGCCACCTCTGTTAGTCCTATATCCTGCTACAATCGCCTCTGTTAGTCCTCTATCCTGCTACAGCCATCTCTGTTAGTCCTATATCCTGCTACAGCCATCTCTGTTAGTCTTATATCAATGATTGAATGTAAGTTCAGGGCCATTTAAACCATTTAAACCATCATTACTTTTGCTCTCTTATCAAAAGTGTGTTTATACTTTATAAATACTTAATAAATACTTAATAAATACTTTAGAAATGTTTTGAGTGACGAGTGAAATTTATCACAAAAAGATGGACATGCCATTGGTAGACATGCCAGCAGTATCTAATGCTCCTTAAAATAAAAAATATAGAGTCTACTGACACACCGGTAAGTAACATAATAAACTATAGACACAGGTGGTAAGTAACATAATAAACTATAGACACAGGTGGTAAGTAACATAATAAACTATAGACACAGGTGGTAAGTAACATAATAAACTATAGACACAGGTGGTAAGTAACATAATAAACTATAGACACAGGTGGTAAGTAACATAATAAACTATAGACACAGGTGGTAAGTAACATAATAAACTATAGACACAGGTGGTAAGTAACATAATAAACTATAGACACAGGTGGTAAGTAACATAATAAACTATAGACACAGGTGGTAAGTAACATAATAAACTATAGACACAGGTGGTAAGTAACATAATAAACTATAGACACAGGTGGTAAGTAACATAATAAACTATAGACACAGGTGGTAAGTAACATAATAAACTAGAGACACAGGTGGTAAGTAACATAATAAACTAGAGACACAGGTGGTAAGTAACATAATAAACTATAGACACAGTATCTGGCCTTCCTCATCTGTGGTGGAAGGTGGCTGAGCGACAGCTGTGTTTGTCAAACCATGAAACATCCTCCATCCTCTCACGAACACAAAGTTTTGCTCAACAACTCCCGCAAATGTCACAAGACTCGTCTGAAGGTAACCGGTAGTCTGAAGGTAACCGGTAGTCTGAAGGTAACCGGTAGTCTGAAGGTAACCGGTAGTCTGAAGGTAACCGGTAGTCTGAAGGTAACCGGTAGTCTGAAGGTAACTGGTAGTGTGAAGGTAACCGGTAGTCTGAAAGTCTGAAGGTAACCGGTAGTCTGAAAGTCTGAAGGTAACCGGTAGTCTGAAGGTAACCGGTAGTCTGAAGGTAACCGGTAGTCTGAAAGTCTGAAGGTAACCGGTAGTCTGAAGGTAACCGGTAGTCTGAAGGTAACCGGTAGTCTGAAGGTAACCGGTAGTCTGAAGGTAACCGGTAGTCTGAAGGGAACCGGTAGTCTGAAGGGAACCGGTATTGTTTGAAGAAATGAATGCAAAAAAAGGGGTTAAATATGTGTTAAAATATCTATATTTCCTGAGCTTTCTTATATCTCCTTGACATACTGTGTTTTGCCATGTACAGTATTAATGTATTATTCAATGCATTTCTATGGGCTATAGGAGTAAAGGCCAAATTCAAAATGTTTTAAAAATACATATATATTTGTTATACCTAAAGGTGTTTTAAAACTCTAAATCAAATAGCTAAATGATCCATGGTAGGACCGTCTTAAAACAATTCCATAAGTCAACTTAAGAATTCATGTCTCGAAACGGCATCTAGAACATGTCAAGCGTTGGACTAGTAACCGGAAGGTTGCAAGTTCAAACCCCCGAGCTGACAAGAGCATGTCAATGTTTAATACTTAAACCATAAGCACACAATACCTTCTGCCTTCAGAGAAGAGAGACCAACGTGTAACAAGAGGCTAAACCACCCCACAACCACACCACAACCAATCCATGATCACCTCACAACCAAACCTTCACCATGGTCTGTGAAGGTAAAAGGGGATACCTAGGCACAACTGAATGCATTCAACCAAACTGTGTCTTCCACATTGAATCCAACCCCTCTGAATCAAAGAGGTGCCGGGGTGCTGCCTTAATTGACGTCATCGGCACACAGGAAGCAGTTGCTGTTGAGGGTTAACTGCCTTGCTCAAGGGCAGAACGACAGATTTTTTCACCTTGCCAGCTCTGGGATTTGAACAAGCAAACTGGCCGACGATTTTCAACCGTTAGCCTGGATGTGATAATTCTGCCTTTAAAAGAAGAGATTTAACATGTTCTGTTTTGTGCACCATAAAACGAACATTACTTCCGCACAACTGAACAGTTTTTTGTTCCCAAAACCGAACGTAACATTCCGGGAACCTTTATTAATTAAAGAACAAACAAAATGGAATTCTGGGAACCTTTATTAATTAAAGAACAGACAAAATGGAATTCTGGGAACCTTTATTAATTAAAGAACAGACAAAATGTAATTCTGGGAACCTTTATTAATTAAAGAACAGACAAAATGGAATTCTGGGAACCTTTATTAATTAAAGAACAGACAAAATGGAATTCTGGGAACCTTTATTAATTAAAGAACAGACAAAATGGAATTCTGGGAACCTTTATTAATTAAAGAACAGACAAAATGGAATTCTGGGAACCTTTATTAATTAAAGAACAGACAAAATGGAATTCTGGGAACATTCTTGCAACATCAGGCAAATGTTCTATACAAACATTCTATAAGCGTCAGCAAGACTGCACATTCTTTGTGTTATGAGAACATGTGCCATTTACAATTCACAGAACCAATTTTGTTTTGCTGGTTCGTGAGTGACAGCGGCTTAATGGAATTCATGGTCCGTTTCACACTTAGGAATATTTCAACATCAAACCATCATACATTCATGGGGAGATTCAGACAGTCTGTAGTCCAATCACTGAGCCACGTTCTCTCTTCCAAGACATAGAATAACATTTAGGTGGAAAGAAATTGGCCTATAACAAATTCCCCAATGAGTGACACATCTCTCTCTTCCTTGCTCCCTCTTGACTCCCATCCCTCCCTCCTCGTCCTTCAGCTGATAGATGTTATTTACATGGCAGAGGAAGCATTGTGTGCGCAGGGAGAGTGTCGTCAGGTAGTGGCAGGCTGGCAGAGACACAGCGACCTGGGATAGGAATCTAGCCGAAGGAAAGCAGGGGAGATGACAGGATAGGAGGGGACAGGAGATAAGGGAGTGGCCTGAGATTTTTATTGAATTTTTATTAAAGCTTTATTTAACTAGGCAAGTCAACGTATGTTAATGCGATTAGCAAGAGGTTGTGAGTAATAGGAACGTTTCCCAGGACATAGACATATTTATATTGGCAGAAAGCTTCAATTCTTGTTAATCTAACTGCACTGTTCAATTTACAGTCGCTATTACAGTGAAATAATACCATGCTATTGTTTGAGGAGAGTGCACAGTTTTGAACATGAGAAAGTATTAATAAACAAATTAGGCATATTTGGGCAGTCTTGATACAACATTTTGAACAGAAATGCAATGGTTCATTGGATCAGACTAAAACTGTGCACATACACTGCTGCCATCTAGTGGCCAATATGTAAATTGCCTCTCTGCTGGAATAATAAATTATGGCCTTTCTCTGGCATTTCAAAAATACAAAAAAAAACAGTTGGTTATTTCTTTGTATTTTCTTCTAAAATATGTAATGATTTATATTCTCCTACATTTCTTTCACATTTCCACAAATTTCAAAGTGTTTCCTTTAAAATGGTATCAAGACTATGCATATCCGTGCTTCAGGTCCTGAGCTACAGGCAGCTAGATTTGGGTATGTCATTTTAGGCGAAAATTGAAAAAAGAGACCAATCCATAAGTTTAAATTGGTCCTGGATGCGAGGAAGCTTGGCCCCAGTGATCTACTCACTACCCTCTGTAGTGCCTTACGGTCAAATGCCGAGCAGTTCCCATACCAGGCGGTGATGCAACCGGTCAGGATGTTCTCGATGGTGGTGCAGCTGTAAGAACTTTTTGAGGATCTGGGGACCCATGCCAAATCTTTTCAGTCTCCTGAGGTGGAATATGTTTTGTTGTGCCCTCTTCACGACTGTATTGGTGTGTTTGGACCATGATAGTTTGTTGGTGATGTGGACACCAAGGAACATGAAAATCTCAACCCACTCCACTACAGCCCCGTCGATGTTAAAGTTGGTGAGGGAGATGAAAGTCTCCAACTTCAATGATTTTTTCAATTCTTTCCAGTCACAGGCAGCAGAGAACTGGAAGGAAAGGCGGCCAAATGAGGTGTCGGCTTTAGGGATGATCAGTGAGATACACCTGCTGGAGCGCGTGCTACGGGTGGGTGTTGCCATCGTGACCAGTCAACTGAGATAAGGCGGAGCTTTACCTAGCATGGACTTGTAGATGACCTGGAGCCAGTGGGTCTGGCAACGAATATGTAGCGAGGGCCAGCCGACTAGAGCATACAGTTCGCAGTAGTGGGTGGTATAAGGTGCTTTAGTAACAAAACGGATGGCACTGTGATAAACTGGTACTGTGATAAACAGTTTGCTGAGTAGAGTATTGGAAGCTATTTTGTAGATGACATCGCCGAAGTCGAAGATCGGTAGGATAGTCAGTTTTACTAGGGTAAGTTTGGCGGCATGAGTGAAGGAGGCTTTGTTGCGAAATAGAAATAGAAAGCCGACTCTAGATTTGATTTTAGATTGGAGATGTTTGATATGAGTCTGGAAGGACAGTTTACAGTCTAGCCAGACCCCAAGGTACTTATAGATGTCCACATATTCTAGGTCGGAACCATCCAGGGTGGTAATGCCAGTCGGGCGTGCTTGTGCAGGCAGCGAACAGTTGAAAAGCATGCATTTGGTTTTCCTAGTGTTTAAGAGGAGTTGGAGGCCACGGAAGGAGTGTTGTATCGCATTGAAGCTCGTTTGGAGGTTAGATAGCACAGTGTCCAAGGAAGGGCCAGAAGTATACAGAATGGTGTCGTCTGCGTAGGGGTGGATCAGGGAATTGCCCGCAGCAAGAGCAACATCATTGATATATACAGAGAAAAGAGTCGGCCCAAGAATTGAACCCTGTGGCACTCCCATAGAGACTGCCAGAGGACCGGACAACATGCCCTCTGATTTGATACACTGAACTCTGTCTGCAAAGTAGTTGGTGTACCAGGTAAGGCAGTCATTAGAAAAACCGAGACTACTGAGTCTGTCGATAAGAATATGGTGATTGACAGAGTAGAAAGCCTTGGCCAGGTCGATGAAGACTCCTGCACAGTTTATCGATGGTGGTTATGATATTGTTTAGTACCGTGACCGGCTTGGAAACCGGATTGCACAGCGGAGAAGGTATGGTGGGATTCGAGATGGTCAGTGATCTGTTTGTTGACTTGGCTTTCGAAGACCTTAGATAGGCAGGGCAGGATGGATATAGGTCTGTAACAGTTTGGGTCCAGGGTGTCTCCCCCTTTGAAGAGGGGGATGACCGCGGCAGCCTTCCAGTCCTTGGGGATCTCAGATGATATGAAAGAGAGGTTGAACAGGCTGGTAATAGGGGTTGCGACAAGAACGGCGGATAGTTTCAGAAATAGAGGGTCCAGATTGTCAAGCTCAAGACTAACCGGTGCCCCCACACATTGACTCTTTACCGGTAACCCCTGTATATAGTCATTTTACTGCTGCTCTTTAATGATTTGTTATTTTTATTTCTTACTTTTTTCCGTTATTTTTGTTAAAACTTGCAAGCCCTTAACCAACAGCAGTTAACATTTCACTCTAAGGTTGTTTTATTTGACGCAATGTAAATGTGACAAATAACATTTAATTTAATGTATGGAATTATTAGATGGTCTTAAAATTGATCTTTTGCCATTTGATTTAGAATTTGCGGAGGTATAAAAGTTTATATATTTAGGTATATATATATATATATATATTTTTTTTAAATAGTTGGAGAGTACAGGATGGGAGGTGAGAGGAGGGGAGAGGAGAGGAGAGGAGAGGAGAGGAGAGGGAGTTAAGGGGAGAGGAGAGGAGGAGGAGGTAAAGGGAGAGGACAGGAGTGGAGAGGAGAGGAGAGCAGAGGAGAGGGAGTTAAGGGGAGAGGAGAGGAGGAGGAGGTAAAGGGAGAGGACAGGAGAGGAGAGGAGAGGAGAGGGAGTTAAGGGGAGAGGAGAGGAGGAGGAGGTAAAGGGAGAGGACAGGAGGGGAGAGGAGAGGACAGGAGAGGAGAGGAGAGGAGAGGGAGTTAAGGGGAGAGGAGAGGAGGAGGAGGTAAAGGGAGAGGACAGGAGGGGAGAGGAGAGGACAGGAGAGGAGGAGAGGAGAGGAGAGGAGAGGAGAGGAGAGGAGAGGAGAGGAGAGGGAGTTAAGGGGAGAGGAGAGGGAGGAGGAGGTAAAGGGAGAGGACAGGAGTGGAGAGGAGAGGAGAGGAGAGGAGAGGAGAGTACAGGATGGGAGGTGAGAGGAGGGGAGAGGAGAGGAGAGGAGAGGAGAGGAGAGGGAGTTAAGGGGAGAGGAGAGGAGGAGGAGGTAAAGGGAGAGGACAGGAGGGGAGAGGAGGAGGAGAGGAGAGGAGAGGAGAGGAGAGGAGAGGAGAGGAGAGGAGAGGAGAGGAGAGGATGGGAGGTGAGAGGAGGGGAGGGGAGAGGAGAGGAGGAGGAGGTAATGGGAGAGGACAGGAGGGGAGAGGAGAGGAGAGGAGAGCAGACGTTATCCCTGGGTTTATTTAAATGCTGTAGTTGAATAATAAATCAAGGCTAATGAAGAAGTGATTGCGCTATACTGGTTCCCTCTCTTTAGACATCACCAATTCACCTTCTTTCTCAGGTCTTACTATTGGTCATTAATTATTGAATTAGTGAGTTGAACATCATTAAGCATTACTCCCCTCTCTCTTGCTTCACTCTCTCTCTCTCTCTCTCAATTACATTTCAATTGTTTCAATTTAAGGACTTTATTGGCATGGAAAACATATGCTAACGTTGCCAAAAGCAAGTGAAATAGATAATAAACAAAAGTGAAATAAACTATAAAGAAATGAAAAGTAAACACTCAGAAGTAATAAAGACATTTCAAATGTCGTTGTAATGTTAAAGTACAAAAGGAAAAAAATATTTAAAAAATAAACATGGATTGAATTTACAAATGTGTTTTGTTCTACACTGGTTGCCCTTTTCTTGCTGCTGTGATGGCACACTGTGGTATTTGGGAGATCTTTGTGGATCTGTGTAATCTGAGGGAAATATGTGTCTCTAACATGGTCATACATCTGGCAGGAGGTTAGGAAGTGCAGCTCAGTTCCCACCTCATTTTGTGGGCAGTGAGCACATAGCCTGTCTTCTCTTGAGAGCCATGTCTGCCTACGGCGGCCTTTCTCAATAGCAAGGCAATGCTCACTGAGTCTGTACATAGTCAAAGCTTTCCTTAAGTTTTGGGTCAGTCACAGTGGTCAGGTATTTTGCCACTGTGTATTCTCTGTTTAGGGCCAAATAGCATTCTAGTTTGCTCATTTTTTTTGTTAATTCTTTCCAATATGTCAAGTAATTATCTTTTTGTTTTCTAATGATTTGGTTGGGTCTAATTGTGTTCCTGTCCTGGGGCTCTGTAGGGTGTGTTTGTGTTTGTGAACAGAGCCCCAGGACCAGCTTGCTTAGGGGACTCGTCTCCAGGTTCATCTCTCTGTAGGTGATGGCTTTGTTCTGGAAGGTTTGGGAATTGCTTCCTTTTAGGTGGTTGTATAATTTAACGTCTCTTTTCAGGAGTTTGATAATTAGTGGGTATCGGCCTAATTCTGCTCTGCATTCTAGTTTGCTCAGTTTTTTTGTTAATTAAGAATTCTCTTTTTTTGTTTTGTCATGATTTGGTTGGGTCTAATTGTGCTGCTGTCCTGGGGTTCTGTGGGGTGTGTTTGTGGTGGAAGGTAGACCTTCTGACATCACAGGGATGAAGACCAACCCCAATAAAAGTTGGACCTTCTGACATCACAGGGATGAAGACCAACTCCAATAAAAGGTAGACCTTCTGACATCACAGGGATGAAGACCAACCCCAATAAAAGGTAGACCTTCTGACATCACAGGGATGAAGACCAACCCCAATAAAAGGTAGACTTTCTGACATCACAGGGATGAAGACCAACCCCAATAAAAGGTGGACCTTCTGACATCACAGGGATGAAGACCAACCCCAATAAAAGGTAGACCTTCTGACATCACAGGGATGAAGACCAACCCCAATAAAAGGTAGACCTTCTGACATCACAGGGATGAAGACCAACCCCAATAAAAGGTAGACCTTCTGACATCACAGGGATGAAGACCAACCCCAATAAAAGGTAGACCTTCTGACATCACAGGGATGAAGACCAACCCCAATAAAAGGTAGACCTTCTGACATCACAGGGATGAAGACCAACCCCAATAAAAGGTGGACCTTCTGACATCACAGGGATGAAGACCAACCCCAATAAAAGGTGGACCTTCTGACATTTGCCAGAATTGATAGACGCCAATCCACCCATCCCCTGTCTCCTCTCGTCCAGCTCCTCCAGCCCCCCCCCAGCCCCTGTCTCCTCTCATCCAGCCCCCCAGCACCTGTCTCCTCTCACCCAGCCCCCAGCCCATGTCTCCTCTCCTCTCCCCAGCCCCCAGCCACAGTCTCTTCTCCTCTCACCCAGCCTCCCCAGCCCCTGTCTCCTCTCCTCTCACCCAGCCCCCCAGCCACAGTCGCCTCTCACCCAGCCCCCCAGCTACAGTCTCCTCTCCTCTCACCCAGCCCCCCAGCCCCTGTCTCCTCTCCTCTCACCCAGCCCCCCAGCCACAGTCTCCTCTCCTCTCACCCAGCTCCTCCCAGCCACAGTCTCCTCCCCTCTCACCCAGCCCCCCCCAGCCACAGTCTCCTCTCCTCTCACCCAGCCCCCCAGCCACAGTCTCCTCTCCTCTCACCCAGCTCCTCCCAGCACCTCTCTCCTCTTACCCAGACCCCCACCCTCTCTCTCTCTCTCTCTACCATATGTCCTCCTTTTAATCAGGCGCTGGTGGATCTAGAGAGCCAGAGCTGCAGGAAGAATCCAAACTCATCCACAGTTATGCTGTTAGACATTGAATGAATAGAGATGAGAAGTTGGTGTGTGGATGTGAATTCCTTTTCACTCTCACACATTATACAGTTGAAGTAGGAGGTTTACATACACCTTTGCCAAATACATTTAAACTCAGTTTTTCACAATTCCTGACACTTAATCCAAGTAAAAATTCCCTGTTTTAGGTCAGTTAAGATCACCACTTTATTTTAAGAATGTGAAATGTCAGAATAATAGTAGAGAGAATGATTTATTTCAGCTTGTATTTCTTTCATCACATTCCCCATGTGTCAGAAGTTTACATACACTCAATTAGTATTTGGTAGCATTGCCTTTAAATTGTTTAACTTGGGTCAAACGTTTCGGGTAGCCTTTCACAAGCTTCCCACAATAAGTTGGGTGAATTTTGGCCCATTCCTCCTGACAGAGCTGGGGTAACTGAGTCAGGTTTGTAGGCCTCCTGACAGAGCTGGTGTAACTGAGTCAGGTTCGTAGGCCTCCTTGATCACACACGCTTTTTCAGTTCTGCCCACCGATTTTCAATAGGATTGAGGTCAGGGCTTTGTGATGGCCACTCCAATACCTTGACTAAGTTGTCCTTAAGCCATTTTGCAACAACTTTGAAGAATGCTTGGGGTCATTGTCCATTTGGAAGTCCCATTTGACCAGATGACCCAGATGTTGCATCAATATATCCAAATAATTTTCTTTCCTCATGATGACATCTATTTTGCGAAGAGCACCAGGCCCTCCTGCAGCAAAGCACCCCCACAACATGATGCTGTCACCCCCACAACATGATGCTGTCACCCCCACAACATGATGCTGTCACCCCCACAACATGATGCTGCCACCCCCACAACATGATGCTGTCACCCCCACAACATGATGCTGTCACCCCCACAACATGATGCTGCCACCCCCACAACATGATGCTGTCACCCCCACAACATGATGCTGTCACCCCCACAACATGATGCTGTCACCCCCACAACATGATGCTGTCACCCCCTGTGCTTCACGGTTGGGATGGTGTTCTTTGGCTTGCAAGCCTCCCCCTTTTTCCTCCAAACATAACGATGTTTACAAATGAATGTGTTTTATACCTGAAACCTGTTTACTTTCAGTTGTGATTAAGCTCTTCCTACATTTTACAATATCTTCTGTTTCATCAGACCAGAGGTAATTTATCCAAAAAGTACAATCTTTGTCCCCATGTGCAGTTGCAAACCGTAGTCTGGCTTTCTTATGGCGGTTTTGGAGCAGTGGCTTCTTCCTTGCTGAGCGGCCTTTCAGGTTATGTCGATATAGGACTCGTTTTACTGTGGATATAGATCGTTTTGGACCTGTTTCCTCCAGCATCTTCACAACGTCCTTTGCTGTTGTTCTGGGATTGATTTGCACTTTTCACACCAAAGTACGTTCATCTCTAGGAGACAGAAGGAGTCTCCTTCCTGTGCGGTATGACGGCTGCGTGGTCCCATGGTGTTTATACTTGTGTACTATTGTTGGTACAGATGAACGTGGTACCTTCAGGCGTTTGGAAATTGCTCCCAAAGATGAACCAGACTTCTGGAGGTCTACAATTTTGTCTGAGGTGGCAAATTTATTTGTTATTTTCCCATGATGTCAATCAAAGAGGCACTGAGTTTGAAGGTAGGCCTTGAAATACATCCACAGGTACACCTCCAATTGACTCAAATTATGTTAATTAGTCTATCAGAATCTTCTAAAGCCATGACATAATTTTCTGGAATTTTCCAAGCTGTTTAAAGGCACAGTCAACTTAGTGTATGTAAACATCTGACCCACTGGAATTGTGATACAGTGAATTATAAGGGTAATAATCTGTCTGTAAACAATTGTTGGAAAAATGACTTGTGTCATGAAGTAGATGTCCTAACCGACTTGCCAAAACTATAGTTTGTTAACAAGAAATGTGTGGAGTGGTTGAAAAAAATTGTTTTAATGACTCCAACCTAAGTTGTACACAGTACATTTGTTTTGTAATCATCACAGTAAAATACTGTATATTCAACTGAGTATTTACCTGGTCCTTTGGTGTGTTTGCCCTGTAGGCACTGCATGGTTGGAGCCTTTCTTAATTTAATAAGGCCTCTAGAAGTGCAACTTAATGTCAAATGTGCTATTTTATATGGAAGCATTTCTAGAGGCCTTAACAAAAGGCCTTCATTGATAGGCTGTACCATGTAAACACGTTGCCTAGCAACCAACCTGCTTTCACCAATCCCATGAAATGATGGAAATGATGGTGAAATACTGTAAAATACAAAAACTCATGTGGTATTTTATATGGAAGTAAAAATACACTAAGTACAATAACATACACTAAGTAAAATACCACACACTAAGTACAATACCACACACTAAGTACAATAACATACACTAAGTACAATAACATACACTAAGTACAATAACATACACTAAGTAAAATACCACACACTAAGTACAATACCATACACTAAGTAAAATACCACACACTAAGTACAATAACATACACTAAGTACAATAACATACACTAAGTAAAATACCACACACTAAGTACAATACCATACACTAAGTACAATAACATACACTAAGTAAAATACCACACACTAAGTACAATACCATACACTAAGTAAAATACCATGCACTAAGTAAAATACCATACATTAAGTAAAATACCATACACTAAGTAAAATACCACACACTAAGTAAAATACCATACACTAAGTAAAATACCATACACTAAGTAAAATACCATACACTAAGTAAAATACCATACACTATGTAAAATACCATACACTAAGTAAAATACCACACACTAAGTAAAATACCACACACTAAGTAAAATAACATACACTATGTAAAATACCATACACTAAGTAAAATAACATACACTATGTAAAATACCATACACTAAGTAAAATACCACACACTAAGTAAAATACCATACACTAAGTAAAATAACATACACTAAGTAAAATACCATACACTAAGTAAAATACCATACACTAAGTAAAATACCATACACTAAGTAAAATACCATACACTAAGTAAAATACCATACACTAAGTAAAATACCATACACTAAGTAAAATACCATACACTAAGTAAAATAACATACACTAAGTAAAATACCACACACTAAGTAAAATAACACACACTAAGTAAAATACCATACACTATGTAAAATACCACACACTAAGTAAAATACCATACACTAAGTAAAATACCATACACTGTGTAAAATACCATACACTAAGTAAAATACCATACACTAAGTAAAATAACATACACTAAGTAAAATACCATACACTGTGTAAAATACCATTCACTAAGTAAAATACCACACACTAAGTAAAATAACACACACTAAGTAAAATACCATACACTATGTAAAATACCATACACTAAGTAAAATACCACACACTAAGGAAAATACCACACACTAAGTAAAATACCACACACTCAGTAAAATACCATACACTAAGTAAAATACCACACACTATGTAAAATAACACACACTAAGTAAAATAACACACACTAAGTAAAATAACATACACTAAGTAAAATAACACACACTAAGTAAAATACCAAACACTAAGTAAAATAACATACACTAAGTAAAATAACATACACTAAGTAAAATAACATACACTAAGTAAAATACCATACACTAAGTAAAATAACATACACTAAGTAAAATAACATACACTAAGTAAAATACCATACACTAAGTAAAATAACACACACTAAGTAAAATACCATACACTAAGTAAAATAACATACACTAAGTAAAATACCATACACTAAGTAAAATAACATACACTAAGTAAAATAACATACACTAAGTACAATACCATACACTAAGTACAATAACATACACTAAGTAAAATACCACACACTAAGTACAATACCATACACTAAGTAAAATACCACACACTAAGTACAATAACATACACTAAGTACAATAACATACACTAAGTAAAATACCACACACTAAGTACAATACCATACACTAAGTACAATAACATACACTAAGTAAAATACCACACACTCCCTCCAGTCCCTTGACTTCTTGGCACTGACGGAAACATGGATCACCACAGATAACACTGCTACTCCTACTGCTCTCTCCTCGTCCGCCCACGTGTTCTCGCACACCCCGAGAGCTTCTGGTCAGCGGGGTGGTGGCACCGGGATCCTCATCTCTCCCAAGTGGTCTTTCTCTCTTTCTCCCCTTACCCATCTGTCTATTGCCTCCTTTGAATTCCATGCTGTCACAGTTACCAGCCCTTTCAAGCTTAACATCCTTATCATTTATCGCCCTCCAGGTTCCCTCGGAGAGTTCATCAATGAGCTTGATGCCTTGATAAGCTCCTTTCCTGAGGACGGCTCACCTCTCACAGTTCTGGGCGACTTTAACCTCCCCACGTCTACCTTTGACTCATTCCTCTCTGCCTCCTTCTTTCCACTCCTCTCCTCTTTTGACCTCACCCTCTCACCTTCCCCCTACTCACAAGGCAGGCAATACGCTTGACCTCATCTTTACTAGATGCTGTTCTTCCACTAACCTCATTGCAACTCCCCTCCAAGTCTCCGACCACTACCTTGTATCCTTTTCCTCTCGCTCTCATCCAACACTTCCCACACTGCCCCTACTCGGATGGTATCGCGCCGTCCCAACCTTCGCTCTCTCTCCCCCGCTACTCTCTCCTCTTCCATCCTATCTTCTCTTCCCTCTGCTCAAACTTTCTCCAACCTATCTCCTGATTCTGCCTCCTCAACCCTCCTCTCTCCCTTACTGCATCCTTTGACTCCCTATGTCCCCTATCCTCCAGGCCGGCTCGGTCCTCCCCTCCCGCTCCCCGTGGCTCGACGACTCATTGCGAGCTCACAGAACAGGGCTCCGGGCAGCCGAGCGGAAATGGAGGAAAACTCGCCTCCCTGCGGACCTGGCATCCTTTCACTCCCTCCTCTCTACATTTTCCTCCTCTGTCTCTGCTGCTAAAGCCACTTTCTACCATTCTAAATTCCAAGCATCCGCCTCTAACCCTAGGAAGCTCTTTGCCACCTTCTCCTCCCTCCTGAATCCTCCCCCTCCCTCCTCCCTCTCTGCAGATGACTTCGTCAACCATTTTGAAAAGAAGGTCGATGACATCCGATCCTCGTTTGCTAAGTCAAACGACACCGCTGGTTCTGCTCACACTCCCCTACCCTATGCTCTGACCTCTTTCTCCCCTCTCTCTCCAGATGAAATCTCGCTGTCTTGTGACGGCCGGCCGCCCCAACAACCTGCCCGCTTGACCCTATCCCTCCTCTCTTCTCAGACCATTTCCGGAGACCTTCTCCCTTACCTCACCTCGCTCATCAACTCATCCCTGACCGCTGGCTACGTCCCTCCCGTCTTCAAGAGAGCGAGAGTTGCACCCCCTTCTGAAAAAACCTACACTCGATCCCTCCGATGTCAACAACTACAGACCAGTATCCCTTCTCTCTTTTCTCTCCAAAACTCTTGAGCGTGCCGTCCTTGGCCAGCTCTACCGCTATCTCTCAGAATGACCTTCTTGATCCAAATCAGTCAGGTTTCAAGACTAGTCATTCAACTGAGACTGCTCTTCTCTGTATCACGGAGGCGCTCCGCACTGCTAAAGCTAACTCTCTCTCCTCTGCTCTCATCCTTCTAGACCTATCGGCTGCCTTCGATACTGTGAACCATCAGATCCTCCTCTCCACCCTCTCCGAGTTGGGCATCTCCGGCGCGGCCCACGCTTGGATTGCGTCCTACCTGACAGGTCGCTCCTACCAGGTGGCGTGGCGAGAATCTGTCTCCTCACCACGCGCTCTCACCACTGGTGTCCCCCAGGCTCTGTTCTAGGCCCTCTCTTATTCCCTATAAGCTATACACCAAGTCACTTGGCTCTGTCATAACCTCACATGGTCTCTCCTATCATTGCTATGCAGACGACACACAATTAATCTTCTCCTTTCCCCTTCTGATGACCAGGTGGCGAATCGCATCTCTGCATGTCTGGCAGACATATCAGTGTGGATGACGGATCACCACCTCAAGCTGAACCTCAGCAAGACGGAGCTCCTCTTCCTCCCGGGGAAGGACTGCCCGTTCCATGATCTCGCCATCACGGTTGACAACTCCATTGTGTCCTCCTCCCAGAGCGCTAAGAACCTTGGCGTGATCCTGGACAACACCCTGACGTTCTCAACTAACATCAAGGCGGTGTCCCGTTCCTGTAGGTTCATGCTCTACAACATCCGCAGAGTACGACCCTGCCTCACACAGGAAGCGGCGCAGGTCCTAATCCAGGCACTTGTCATCTCCCGTCTTGATTACTGCAACTCGCTGTTGGCTGGGCTCCCTGCCTGTGCCATTAAACCCCTACAACTCATCCAGAACGCCGCAGCCCGTCTGGTGTTCAACCTTCCCAAGTTCTCTCACGTCACCCCGCTCCTCCGCTCTCTCCACTGGCTTCCAGTTGAAGCTCGCATCCGCTACAAGACCATGGTGCTCGCCACGGAGCTGTGAGGGAACGGCACCTCAGTACCTCCAGGCTCTGATCAGGCCCTACACCCAAACAAGGGCACTGCGTTCATCCACCTCTGGCCTGCTCGCCTCCCTACCACTGAGAAGTACAGTTCCCGCTCAGCCCAGTCAAAACTGTTCGCAGCTCTGGCCCCCAATGGTGGAACAAACTCCCTCACGACGCCAGGACAGCGGAGTCAATCACCACCTTCCGGAGACACCTGAAACCCCACCTCTTCAAGGAATACCTAGGATAGGTAAGTAAGGGTAATCCTTCTCACCCCCCTTCTCCCCCCCAACAAGATTTAGATGCAAGTGGCTGTTCCACTGGTTGTCATAAGGTGTATGCACCAATTTGTAAGTCGCTCTGGATAAGAGCGTCTGCTAAATGACTTAAATGTAATGTAAATGTACAATACCATACACTAAGTAAAATACCATGCACTAAGTAAAATACCATACATTAAGTAAAATACCATACACTAAGTAAAATACCACACACTAAGTAAAATACCATACACTAAGTAAAATACCATACACTAAGTAAAATACCATACACTAAGTAAAATACCATACACTATGTAAAATACCATACACTAAGTAAAATACCACACACTAAGTAAAATACCACACACTAAGTAAAATAACATACACTATGTAAAATACCATACACTAAGTAAAATAACATACACTATGTAAAATACCATACACTAAGTAAAATACCACACACTAAGTAAAATACCATACACTAAGTAAAATAACATACACTAAGTAAAATACCATACACTAAGTAAAATACCATACACTAAGTAAAATACCATACACTAAGTAAAATACCATACACTAAGTAAAATACCATACACTAAGTAAAATACCATACACTAAGTAAAATAACATACACTAAGTAAAATACCACACACTAAGTAAAATAACACACACTAAGTAAAATACCATACACTATGTAAAATACCACACACTAAGTAAAAAATAACATACACTAAGTAAAATACCATACACTGTGTAAAATACCATACACTAAGTAAAATACCATACACTAAGTAAAATAACATACACTAAGTAAAATACCATACACTGTGTAAAATACCATTCACTAAGTAAAATACCACACACTAAGTAAAATAACACACACTAAGTAAAATACCATACACTATGTAAAATACCATACACTGTGTAAAATACCACACACTAAGGAAAATACCACACACTAAGTAAATACCACACACTCAGTAAAATACCATACACTAAGTAAAATACCACACACACTATGTAAAATAACACACACTAAGTAAATAACACACACTAAGTAAAATAACATACACTAAGTAAAAATAACACACACTAAGTAAAATACCAAACACTAAGTAAAATAACATACACTAAGTAAAATAACATACACTAAGTAAAATAACATACACTAAGTAAAATACCATACACTAAGTAAAATAACATACACTAAGTAAAATAACATACACTAAGTAAAATACCATACACTAAGTAAAATAACACACACTAAGTAAAATACCATACACTAAGTAAAATAACATACACTAAGTAAAATACCATACACTAAGTAAAATAACATACACTAAGTAAAATAACATACACTAAGTAAAATAACACACTAAGTAAAATAACATACACTGTGTAAAATACCACACACTAAGTAAAATAACATACACTAAGTAAAATAACATACACTAAGTAAAATAACATACACTAAGTAAAATAACACACACTACGTAAAATAACATACACTAAGTAAAATACCATTCACTAAGTAAAATACCATACACTAAGTAAAATACCATACACTAAGTAAAATACCATTCACTAAGTAAAATACCATACACTAAGTAAAATACCATACACTAAGTAAAATACCATACACTAAGTAAAATACCGCACACTAAGTAAAATACCATACACTAAGTAAAATAACACACACTAAGTAAAATAACATACACTGTGTAAAATACCATACACTGTGTAAAATAACACACACCAAGTAAAATAACATACACTAAGTAAAATACCATACACTGTGTAAAATACCATACACTGTGTAAAATAACACACACTAAGTAAAATACCATACACTGTGTAAAATACCATACACTGTGTAAAATACCATACACTAAGTAAAATACCATACACTAAGTAAAATACCATACACTAAGTAAAATACCACACACTAAGTAAAATACCATACACTAAGTAAAATAACACACACTAAGTAAAATAACATACACTGTGTAAAATACCATACACTGTGTAAAATACCATACACTAAGTAAAATACCATACACTAAGTAAAATAACATACACTAAGTAAAATACCATACACTGTGTAAAATACCATACACTGTGTAAAATAACACACACTAAGTAAAATACCATACACTGTGTAAAATACCATACACTGTGTAAAATACCATACACTAAGTAAAATAACATACACTAAGTAAAATACCATTCACTAAGTAAAATACCACACACTAAGTAAAATACCATACACTAAGTAAAATACCATTCACTAAGTAAAATACCATACACTAAGTAAAATACCATACACTAAGTAAAATACCATACACTAAGTAAAATACCATACACTAAGTAAAATACCACACACTAAGTAAAATACCATACACTAAGTAAAATAACACACACTAAGTAAAATAACATACACTGTGTAAAATACCATACACTGTGTAAAATAACACACACTAAGTAAAATAACACACACTAAGTAAAATACCATACACTGTGTAAAATACCATACACTGTGTAAAATAACACACACTAAGTAAAATAACATACACTAAGTAAAATACCATACACTGTGTAAAATAACACACACTAAGTAAAATAACATACACTAAGTAAAATACCATACACTGTGTAAAATACCATACACTGTGTAAAATAACACACACTAAGTAAAATACCATACACTGTGTAAAATATCATACACTAAGTAAAATAACATACACTAAGTAAAATACCATACACTGTGTAAAATACCATACACTGTGTAAAATAACACACACTAAGTAAAATACCATACACTGTGTAAAATATCATACACTAAGTAAAATAACATGCACTAAGTAAAATACCATACACTGTGTAAAATACCATACACTAAGTAAAATACCATACACTGTGTAAAATACCATACACTGTGTAAAATAACACACACTAAGTAAAATACCATACACTGTGTAAAATATCATACACTAAGTAAAATAACATACACTAAGTAAAATACCATACACTGTGTAAAATACCATACACTGTGTAAAATAACACACACTAAGTAAAATACCATTCACTAAGTAAAATACCATACACTAAGTAAAATACCATACACTAAGTAAAATAACATGCACTAAGTAAAATACCACACACTATGTAAAATACATTTCAGTAAGTTAAATACCATACACTGTGTAAAATACCATACACTGTGTAAAATAACACACACTAAGTAAAATACCATTCACTAAGTAAAATACCATACACTAAGTAAAATACCATACACTAAGTAAAATAACATGCACTAAGTAAAATACCACACACTAAGTAAAATACATTTCAGTAAGTTAAATACCGTACAGTGCACACACACACGCGTGTTTCCGTCTGAGTGTTGGAGTGTACCCCTCCTATTTGTAAACTTTTACTTTTAATATTTTGCAATTACATTTACTTTGGATAATTTTAAGTACATTCAGTATATAGTACTTTTACTCAAGTAATATTTTACTGGGTGACTTTGAACTTTTGTTGAGTAATTTTCTATTAAGGTATCTTTACTTTTTCTCAGGTATGACAGTTGTGTACCCAGCACCTGCACCTTAGTTCCACTTCTGTTCGTCTTTTGTTACCCATACTCTCCGTATTCACCTCTAGGTTCCATGTGTCTAGGATTAAGCTCCGTGTCTCACAGCCCTTTGTCTTCTGTTTTAGAGTGAACTGGGTATTATTTTCCATAAATATAATTCCAGTGGCACCCACCTGGCAGGAGTCGACACCCCAGAAAGGTATCCTGCACACAGCATGGTGTTGGTAACCAGCTCCTTGCCCAGGGTGCTCTTACAGACACTCTGGGGCAGAAGTGGAACCCTAGCCTCCATCAACACGTCAGCTGACGGACCGTCTGAGGAGATGGACAGGAAGTCGTTTTAATGACGTCATTTTATGAAAATAATTTAGCAGACTCTTCTGTCCACAGTCATAGTAGGTACAACTTATTCTCCATAAAGCAGCTCTCAGCAAAGTCAGTGTTCGTAAGAAAAAGACAAGTGTGAGTGTTATTTTAACAAGGCTAGGGTGCCTGTTAAGTCTACCCCCTACTTTTTTTCAAACATTCTGTTAAAATCGCGCAACATTTCAGCGTCCTGCTACTCATGCCAGGAATATAGTATATGCATGTGATTAGTATGTGTGGATAGAAATCACGCTGACATTTCTAAACTGGCTAAATCACGGCTGGACTATAACATAACGTGTGTTTCATCGAAAAGCGGAAGAAAACTGATCACAAAATCTGAAAAATATAGCAACATGCTGTCTGATCACCACTCAGCGTTGGAGACAGAATCACAACAACAAACAAAACGGCTGTGTAGAAGAAGGACAGGGCTGGTAGTAGTAGAAGTCTCTGTGGTGGCCGTCTCTGCCACAGTCTCTCTGACTCTCCCACACACTGTGGTGCAGCAGGGCATCTGTCTGCAACTTTCCTTCGAGAAACAATGGGAAGGAGTAGAGTGGTCTGAAGTATATATAGAGTCTCTCTGAGAACACCAGGGAGGGAGGGAGGGAGGGAGGGAGGGAGGGAGGTGATCACATGGCTAATAAACAAACAGCTGAATTCAAGACTGTGACAGAAAATTGAGTGCAACTTGCCAAGGCTGGAAATTACAAAGAGGTTTAGCTCATTGATCAGGTAGAAGAGAGAGGAGGGAAGACTTGAGGAGGGTGGAGAGACGGAGAGACGGAGCTTGGAGGCAAGGAGGGGGTGTTGTTTGAATTCATTAACATTGGAGGGAGATAGAGTTAGTTTTGGCTGTTCTGATTTGAAATTCATGAGGTGAGAGAGAGTGAGGGAGACAAAGAAAAAGAGAGGAGAAGAAGAAAAAGAGGGAGGGACAGAGAAAGAGACCAAATGCAAAAGAAACACAGGACGGAGAGATGAGAGGAAGAGAGAGAAAGAGAGAAGGACATGGATGTAGAGGGGAGGGACAGAGTAGGACAGACAGAGATGGGGGAGGGGCAGTGAGAAAAACAGAGAGAGAGAGAGCGAGAGGAGCGTCTGCCATTTCTCCTGCCTGTCAAAGAGGGTATTGTCTCAAGGAGTCTCTCAGAGGATACCCAGTTCAAAGCTTTCCCCGGCGCATCACTCAGACAGCGCCTCTATTGATCAATATGTGTAACCAGGCATCACTCAGACAGCGCCCCAAATTGGTCACAACGTCCCCAGGCATCACTTAGACAGCACTCCACATTGGTCACTATGTCCCCGGGCATCACTCAGACAGCACCTCTATTGGTCACTATGTCCCCAGGCATCACTCAGACAACACCCCACATTGGTCACTATGTCCCCGGCATCACTCAGACAGCGCCTCTATTGGTCACTATGTCCCCAGGCATCACTCAGACAGCGCCTCTATTGGTCACTATGTCCCCAGGCATCACTCAGACAGCACCTCTATTGGTCACCATGTCCCCGGGCATCACTCAGACAGCGCCTCTATTGGTCACTATGTCCCCGGGCATCACTCAGACAGCACCTCTATTGGTCACTATGTCCCCGGCATCACTCAGACAACACCTCTATTGGTCACTATGTCCCCGGGCATCACTCAGACAGCACCTCTATTGGTCACTATGTCCCCGGCATCACTCAGACAGCACCTCTATTGGTCACTATGTCCCCGGCATCACTCAGACAGCGCCTCTATTGGTCACTATGTCCCCGGGCATCACTCAGACAGCACCTCTATTGGTCACTATGTCCCCGGCATCACTCAGACAACACCTCTATTGGTCACTATGTCCCCGGGCATCACTCAGACAGCACCTCTATTGGTCACTATGTCCCCGGCATCACTCAGACAGCACCTCTATTGGTCACTATGTCCCCGGCATCACTCAGACAACACCTCTATTGGTCACTATGTCCCCGGGCATCACTCAGACAGCGCCTCTATTGGTCACTATGTCCCCAGGCATCACTCAGACAACACCTCTATTGGTCACCATGTCCCCAGGCATCACTCAGACAACACCTCTATTGGTCACCATGTCCCCAGGCATCACTCAGACAACACCTCTATTGGTCACCATGTCCCCAGGCATCACTCAGACAGCGCCTCTATTGGTCACCATGTCCCCAGGCATCACTCAGACAACACCTCTATTGGTCACTATGTCCCCAGGCATCACTCAGACAACACCCCTATTGGTCACCATGGTCACCATGGTCACCATGTCCCCAGGCATCGCTCCTCTTTGCCAGTCTATCACTCAGTACTGCTCCTCTTTTGCCAGTATATTTACATTTACATTTAAGTCATTTAGCAGACGCTCTTATCCAGAGCGACTTACAAATTGGTGCATACACCTTATGACAACCAGTGGAACAGCCACTTGCATCTAAATCTTGTTGGGGGGGTGAGAAGGATTACTTACCCTTACTTACCCTATCCTAGGTATTCCTTGAAGAGGTGGGGTTTCAGGTGTCTCCGGAAGGTGGGTGATTGACTCCGCTGTCCTGGCGTCGTGAGGGAGTTTGTTCCACCATTGGGGGGGCCAGAGCGAACAGTTTTGACTGGGCTGAGCGGGAACTGTACTTCCTCAGTGGTAGGGAGGCGAGCAGGCCAGAGGTGGATGAATCGCAGTGCCCTTGTTTGGGTGTAGGGCCTGATCAGAGCCTGGAGGTACTGAGTGCCGTTCCCCTCACAGCTCCGTGGCGAGCACCATGGTCTTGTAGCGGATGCGAGCTTCAACTGAAGCCAGTGGAGAGAGCGGAGGAGCGGGGTGAGCGTGAAGAACTTGGGAAGGTTGAACACCAGACGGGCTGCGGCGTTCTGGATGAGTTGTAGGGGTTTAATGGCACAGGCAGGGAGCCCAGCCAACAGCGAGTTGCAGTAATCAAGACGGGAGATGACAAGTGCCTGGATTAGGACCTGCGCCGCTTCCTGTGTGAGCAGGGTCGTACTCTGCGGATGTTGTAGAGCATGAACCTACAGGAACGGGACACCGCCTTGATGTTAGTTGAGAACGTCAGGGTGTTGTCCAGGATCACGCCAAGGTTCTTAGCGCTCTGGGAGGAGGACACAATGGAGTTGTCAACCGTGATGGCGAGATCATGGAACGGGCAGTCCTTCCCGGGAGGAAGAGGAGCTCCGTCTTGCTGAGGTTCAGCTTGAGGTGGTGATCCGTCATCCACACTGATATGTCTGCCAGACATGCAGAGATGCGATTCGCCACCTGGTCATCAGAAGGGGAAAGGAGAAGATTAATTGTGTGTCGTCTGCATAGCAATGATAGGAGAGACCATGTGAGGTTATGACAGAGCCAAGTGACTTGGTGTATAGCGAGAATAAGAGAGGGCCTAGAACAGAGCCCTGGGGACACCAGTGGTGAGAGCGCGTGGTGAGGAGACAGATTCTCGCCACGCCACCTGGTAGGAGCGACCTGTCAGGTAGGACGCAATCCAAGCGTGGGCCGCGCCGGAGATGCCCAACTCGGAGAGGGTGGAGAGGAGGATCTGATGGTTCACAGTATCGAAGGCAGCCGATAGGTCTAGAAGGATGAGAGCAGAGGAGAGAGAGTTAGCTTTAGCAGTGCGGAGCGCCTCCGTGATACAGAGAAGAGCAGTCTCAGTTGAATGACTAGTCTTGAAACCTGACTGATTTGGATCAAGAAGGTCATTCTGAGAGAGATAGCGGTAGAGCTGGCCAAGGACGGCACGCTCAAGAGTTTTGGAGAGAAAAGAGAGAAGGGATACTGGTCTGTAGTTGTTGACATCGGAGGGATCGAGTGTAGGTTTTTCAGAAGGGTGCAACTCTCGCTCTCTTGAAGACAGGAGGGACGTGGCCAGCGGTCAGGGATGAGTTGATGATGAGGTGAGGTAAGGGAGAGGTCTCCGGAAATGGTCTGGAGAAGAGAGGAGGGGATAGGGTCAAGCGGGCAGGTTGTTGGGCGGCCGGCCGTCACAAGACCAGCGAGATTTCATCTGGAGAGAGAGGGGAAAGAGGTCAGAGCATAGGGTAGGGAGTGTGAGCAGAACCAGCGGTGTCGTTTGACTTAGCAAACGAGGGATCGGATGTCATCGACCTTCTTTTCAAAATGGTTGACGAAGTCATCTGCAGAGGAGGAGGGAGGGGGAGGATTCAGGAGGGAGGAGAAGGTGGCAAAGAGCTTCCTAGGGTTAGAGGCGGATGCTTGGAATTTAGAATGGTAGAAAGTGGCTTTAGCAGCAGAGACAGAGGAGGAAAATGTAGAGAGGAGGGAGTGAAAGGATGCCAGGTCCGCAGGGGGCGAGTTTTCCTCCATTTCCGCTCGGCTGCCCGGAGCCCTGTTCTGTGAGCTCGCAATGAGTCGTCGAGCCACGGAGGCGGGAGGGGAGGACCGAGCCGGCCTGGAGGATAGGGGACATAGGGAGTCAAAGGATGCAGTAAGGGAGGAGAGGAGGGTTGAGGAGGCAGAATCAGGAGATAGGTTGGAGAAAGTTTGAGCAGAGGGAAGAGAAGATAGGATGGAAGAGGAGAGAGTAGCGGGAGAGAGAGCGAAGGTTGGGACGGCGCGATACCATCCGAGTAGGGCAGTGTGGGAAGTGTTGGATGAGAGCGAGAGGGAAAAGGATACAAGGTAGTGGTCGGAGACTTGGAGGAGTTGCAATGAGGTTAGTGGAAGAACAGCATCTAGTAAAGATGAGGTCAAGCGTATTGCCTGCCTTGTGAGTAGGGGGGAAGGTGAGAGGGTGAGGTCAAAGAGGAGAGGAGTGGAAAGAAGGAGGCAGAGAGGAATGAGTCAAAGGTAGACGTGGGGAGGTTAAAGTCGCCCAGAACTGTGAGAGGTGAGCCGTCCTCAGGAAAGGAGCTTATCAAGGCATCAAGCTCATTGATGAACTCTCGAGGAACCTGGAGGCGATAAATGATAAGGATGTTAAGCTTGAAAGGGCTGGTAACTGTGACAGCATGGAATTCAAAGGAGGCAATAGACAGATGGGTAAGGGAGAAAGAGAGAAAGACCACTTGGGAGAGATGAGGGATCCCGGTGCCACCACCCCGCTGACCAGAAGCTCTCGGGTGCGAGAACACGTGGGCGGACGCAGGAGAGAGCAGTAGGAGTAGCAGTGTTATCTGTGTGATCCATGTTTCCGTCAGTGCCAAGAAGTCAAGGGACTGGAGGGAGGCATAGGCTGAGATGAACTCTGCCTTGTTGGCCGCAGATTGGCAGTTCCAGAGGCTACAGAGACCTGGAACTCCACGTGGGTCGTACGCGCTGGGACCACCAGGTTAGGGTGGTCGCGCCACGCGGATGTGGAGCGTTTGTATGATCTGTGCAGAGAGGAGAGAACAGGGATAGACAGACACATAGTTGACAGGCTACAGAAAGGGCTACGCTAATGCAAGGAAATTGGAATGACAAGCGGACTACACGTCTCGAATGTTCAGAAAGTTAAGCTTTACGTAGCAAGAATCTTATTGACTAAAATGATTAAAATGATACAGTACTGCTAAAGTAGGCTAGCTGGCAGTAGCTGCGTTGTTGACACTACACTAATCAAGTCGTTCCGTTGAGTGTAGTAATTCTACAGTGCTGCTATTCGGGGGGCTAGCTGGCTAGCTAGCAGTGTTGTTTACGTTACGTTGAGTTAAAAGAACGACAATAGCTGGCTAGCTAACCTAGGAAATCGGTCTAGACTACACAATTATCTTTTGAAACAAAGACGGCTATGTAGCTAGCTACGATCAAACAAATCAAACCGTTGTACTGTAATGAAATGAAAATGTGATACTACCTGACCGGTGATTGAATTCGAAACAGTAGACGTTGGCTAGCTGTTAGCTGTTGGCTAGCTAGCAGAGTCTCCTACGTTAAGGACGACAAATAGCTGGCTAGCGAACCTCAGTGAATTAACATAATCACTCAAGGCTACACACACTAAACTACACAATTATCTTGGGGAAACAAAGACAGCTATGTAGCTAGCTAACACTGAACTAATCAAGTCGTACAGTTGAGTGAATAGCACTACAGTTATGCTAATCTGTGTGCGTTAGCTAGCGTTGCTAGCTCCTGGGCGAATAGCAGTGAAGGCTACGTTAGGGCGACGAAATACGAGAAATACGATAATTATGCAATTATCTCTGATACAAGGACGGCTATGTAGCTAGCTAAGAAGAATGGCTAAGATTATGTAGCTAGCTAACAGTAAACTAATCAAGTCGTACAGTTGAGTGAATAGCACTACGGTGATGCTAATCTGTGCGTTGGCTAGCGTTAGCTAGCTCCTGG
>NC_068424.1:84709357-84791857 GCF_023373465.1 Oncorhynchus keta
AGTATTACTTCAGTTCAGTTACATGTACTCCTCCTCTCCCTCTTCTTCTCTTCCTCTCTTCTTCTCTTCCTCTCCCTCTTCTTCCCTTCCTCTCCTCTCCCCTCTTTATCTCTTCCTCTCCTCCCTTCTTCTCTTCCTCTCCCTCTTCTTCTCTTCCTCTCTCTTCTTCTCTTCCTCTCCTCTTCTTCTCTTCCTTCTTCTCTCCCTCTTCTTCTCTTCCTCCGGTTCTCTCCTCCTGTTTAAATAATAAATATTTTGTTATGTTTTCTAAATATTTGATCTTTGTTTAATAATAAATCATTTGTTTTAAATAATATTTTGTTTAAAAAATAAAAATATTTGTTTATGTTTAAATTAATGTTTGGCTATGTTTATGTCATTATTTTTTTTATGTTTTCATGTCATAAAAATAATTTTGTTTTATGTCAATATTGTTTTATGTTATTTTTTAATTTAGTAAAAATATTTATCCGTATCATTGTTATGTTTTTAATATGCATTGTTATTTTATGTTTATCAATAAATATTGTTGTATTTATGT
The DNA here is from genome assembly GCF_023373465.1 of Oncorhynchus keta. Taxonomy (NCBI): domain Eukaryota; kingdom Metazoa; phylum Chordata; class Actinopteri; order Salmoniformes; family Salmonidae; genus Oncorhynchus; species Oncorhynchus keta. The sequence goes on from NC_068424.1 coordinate 84,709,899, forward strand.
TTACATATATATGTTATGTTATGTAAATATTCATTTATGTTATTTAAATATAAATATTTGTTATGTTTTAAATAATAAATATTTGTTTATGTTTATAATATCATATTGTATGTTTAATGTCATGTTATATTATGTTTTAAATATCATTATGTTTTATGTTTAATATATGTCATAATGTTTGTTTATGTTTAAATCATGTTTATGTTAATATTGTATATGTTTAATATTATAAATATTGTTTTATGTTTCAAATATAATTGTTGTTATGTTTATATGTAAATCATTTGTTGATATGTTTAAATATAAATATTGTTTATGTTTAATATGCATGTTTATTATGTTATGTCATATTGTTTATGTTTATATAATAATATGTATGTTTATGTAAATAATGTTTTATATGTGTTTAAATATAAATATTGTTTCATGTTTAATAATAAATATTTGATATTATGTAAATATATTGTTTATGTTTATGTAAATATTGTTATGTTTTATGTTTTATATGTTTTAAATATACATATTTTGTTTACATGTTAAATATAAATATTGTTTATGTTTTAAATAATATGTTGTTATGTTTATATCATATAATATGTATAATATCATATGTTTATGTTTAAATAATAAATATTTTGTATATGTTTAATAATAAATATTTTGTTTTATGTTTAAATAATAAATATTGTTATGTTTTAAATATGCATGTTGTTATGTTTCATGTAAATATTGTCTTTAATAATAAATATTTGTTTATGTTTATAATATATATTGTTGTATGTTTAAATAATAAATATTGTTTATGTTTAAATGTCATCATTGTTGTATGTTTAAATATGCATATTGTTATGTTTAATATAATATTGTATGTTTAAATATCATGTTTGTTATGTTTAAATATAAATATTGTTTATGTTTAAATAATAAATATTTGTTTTATGTTTAATGTAAATATGTCATGTTTTAATGTAAATGTTGTTTATGTTTAAATATATATATTGTTTATGTTTAAATATATATGTTGTTTATGTTTAAATATACATATTGTTTATGTTTAAATGTAAATATTTGTTTATGTTTAAATATACATGTTTGTTATGTTTAATATCATGTTTGTTTATGTTTATGTATGATATGTATGTTTTATGTTTAATGTAAATATTTGTTTATGTTATATATATGTATTTTATGTAAATATTTTGTTTATGTTTATAATATATTGTTGTATGTTTAAATATATATATTGTTATGTTTTAATATCATAATGTTATGTTATGTAAATATATGTTGTTTATGTAAATATTTGTTTATGTTATATCATGTTTTGTTTATGTTTTAAATATGCATATTGTTTAATGTTTTAATATAATATTTGTTTATGTTTAATATAATATATGTTTTGTTATGTTTAAATATACATTGTTGTTTATGTTTAAATAATAAATATTTGTTTTATGTTTCATCATGCATGTTTGTTATTTTTAATAATAAATTTTGATATGTTTATATAAATAATAGTTTATCATTTGTTTCGTATGTTTAAATAAATGCTTCATTGTTTCTATGTCATCATTTAAAAAAAATACTTTGGCGTTTAATATGTCATCATCATCATTTAATAATCATTTAAATATTTCATTTTACTGTCATCATTTTTTAAATAATGCTCTGTTTCCATCGTCATATTTATCGTATCATCTTGTTTATGTCATCATTCAAAGCAACATGTTTGTCATCCCACCCCGATTAAATCATCATTTATGTTTGATAATTTAAAGTAACGTTTCCTTTATGTCATCATTTTGTTTAAACATAAATAGTCATGGTTAAAGTAACGTTTCGTTTTATGTAACTTCATTTAGAAATATCTATCATGTTTAAAGTAATCATCCTGCTTTATCGTTTTATAAAACATTTACTCGTTTCAAGTAATGTTTATCGTGTCATCATTTGATATGTCATCATTACTATGTTTATGCAATCTTTCATTTAAAACCTCGATAAAACATTTGTTTATGTTTAAATATAATATTTGTTGTATTTAATATCATCATTATTAATTATCATTTATGTCATGTTGTTTTATATATGTATCTTATTTTATGTTAAATATGCATGTTGTTATGTTTAAATAATAAATATTTGTTTCATGTTTAAATATGCATATTGTTTCATGTTTAATAATAAATATTTGTTATGTTTAATAATAAATATTGTTTATGTTTAATAATAAATATTGTACATGTTTTATATAATATTATGTTTTAATATATATATTTGTTATGTTTAAATAATAAATATTTGTTATGTTTAAATATAAATATTTGTTTTATGTTTATGTAAATATTATCATGTTTAAATAATATATTGTTTTATGTTATAATCATTGTTTTATGTTATCATATTTTGTTATGTTTAATGTAAATATTTGTTTATGTTTAAATATCATGTTGTGTCATGTTTAATAATAAATATTGTTATCATGTTAATGTCATATGTTTGTATGTTAAATAAATATTGTTTAATAACTTTAAATAATAAATATGTTTATATGTCATTTAAATTAATGCTATGTTTAAATACCCCGATTTATGTTCCATCATTTCCATTTATAGTTTAAGCCATTAATGTTTCATGTTTATAATATGATTATGTTGTCATCATCATTTGAAATATGGTTCAATTAACGTTTTAGTTGGCATTTATATAAATATTTATCATCATTATGTTTCAAAAATAAATTTCGCTCATACTTTATATAAATATGTTGCATATTTATTATGTTTCATTAATGTTTGAATTTCATAAATATGGTTGAGAACATGTTTAAATATCTATATTTATTTATGTTTTAAATGTCATCATTTATAATTGTCTGTAAATCATCATTATCTACTGTCGCAATGGATCATTTATGTTTCATGCATTCTACTTCATGTTTCATCATCATTATGTTTCTGCCCCCTCACCCTCATACAAACATTTCCATATCTACTTGTTCATGTTTAAACGCTATGTCATCATTTATATTTCCATCATATCATTATATTTCCATCATCATTATGTTTTAAGCCATAATCATCATTATGTTTATCTTTTCATAGTTATTTATGTTTTAATGTCATCATTATGTTTAAATATATTATCGTTGTCTGTCATCATTAATATTTTCATCACCAATCATCATTCATATTTAAATAAATAGGTGAAACATGTTTAAATAATAAAAATCATTTGTCATTTGTAACCATATAATAAATATTCCCTCCCTCATCCTTCTCTTCCTCCCTCCTCATCATTTCTTCCTCCCCTCCCTAGATCCTTCTCTTCCTCCCTCATTTTCTCTTATTTGGAATTCTCTTCCTCCCTCTTGGGTCATTTTTAAAAATAATAATCATCATTTGTTTAAATATTTTCAAAAATAATAATAAAATCATCATTATGTTTAAAAATATGTCATCGTTAAATAGTCAATGTTTCAAATAATATCTTCATCACTCCTTAGGTCATTTATGTTTTAAAATAATGTTTTGCATCATTTGTCATTTAATATTTAAAAATATGTCATCATTTTATGTTAAAAATATAAGCATCATTGTCGTTATCATTTATCACATCATTTGTCATTTAATGTTTAAAAATGTCTTATCATTTAATGTTTAAATAATAAATAACATTTAATGCGTGCAATAATTTTTATGTTTCGCATCTCATGCATCATTGTCATTTATCAACGTAAATATGTCATAGTTATAAGAACATGTTAAATATAATAAAAATATTGTCTTATGTTAATCTTGTCGTTAATGTTTAAAAATATAATAAAATGCATTGTCGTTATAATGTTAAGAAATAATGTCATCATTTATCATTAATAAATAATGTCATCACGTTAATCATTAATGTTTAATATGTAAAATAAATTTTAATGGGTACTATGTTTTCAAATAATAATAAAAATCACATTTATCATTTAATATTCAACATTTCCATTGATCTTTGTCAATGTTTCCTCTCCTCTTCTTCTCAAAATCTCCTCTTCTTATTTATATTCCCTCTTCTTCTCTTCCTCTCCCTTATATTTCTCTTCTATCTCTCTCCCCTCTTCTTCTCTTCCTCTCCCTCTTCTTCTCTTCTCTCCCCTCTTCTTCTCTTCCTCTCCTCTTTATCTTTCCTTCCCCTCCTCTTCTCTTCCTCTCCCTCTTTATCTCTTCCTCTCCTCTTTATCTCTTCCTCTCCCCTCTTCTTCTCTTCCTCTCCCCTCTTCTTCTCTTCCTCTCCCCTCTTTTCTCTTCCTCTCCCCTCTTCTTCTATTCCTCTCAATATTCTTATATTCCCTCTCCTCTTCTTATCTTCCTCTCCTCTTCTTTTGTTTATTCATATGTTTTCTCCCCTTTATCTCTTCCTCTCCCTCTTTTCTCTTCCTCTCCTCTTCTTCTCTTCCTCTCCCCTTTTCTCTTCCTCTCCCTCTTTATCTCTTCCTCTCCCTCTTTTCTCTTCCTCTCCCCTCTTCTTCTCTTCCTCTCCCCTCTTTTCTCTTCCTCTCCCCTCTTCTTCTCTTCCTCTCCCCTCTTCTTCTCTTCCTCTCCCCTCTTCTTCTCTTCCTCTCCCCTCTTCTTCTCTTCCTCTCCCTCTTTATCTCTTCCTTCCCCTTTCTCTTCCTCTCCCATCTTCTTCTCTTCCTCTCCCCTCTTTATCTCTTCCTCTCCTCTTTATCTCTTCCTCTCCTTCTTCTTCTCTTCCTCTCCCCTCTTTATCTCTTTATCTCCATCTTCTTCTCTTCCTCTCCCCTCTTCTTCTCTTCCTCTCCCTCTATCTCTTCCTCTCCCCTCTTCTTCTCTTTCTCCATATTCTTCTCTTCCTCTATCTTTATCTCTTCCTCTCCTCTTTATCTCTTCCTCTCCTTCTTCTTCTTTCCTCTCCCCTCTTTATCTTTCCTCTCCCTCTTTTCTTATCTCTCCCCTCTTTATTCTTCCTCTCCCCTCTTTATCTCTTCCTCTCCCCTTTAATTCTCTTCTTCTCTTCCTCTTCTTCTTCTCTTCCTCTCCTCTTCTTCTCTTCCTCTCCCCTCTTTATCTCTTCCTCTCCCCTCTTCTTCTCTTCCTCTCCCCTCTTCTTCTCTTCCTCTCCCCTCTTTATCTCTTCCTCTCCCCTCTTCTTCTCTTCCTCTCCCCTCTTTATCTCTTCCTCTCCCCTCTTTATCTCTTCCTCTCCCTTCTTCTTCTCTTCCTCTCCCCTCTTTATCTCTTCCTCTCCCCTCTTTATCTCTTCCTCTCCCTTCTTCTTCTCTTCCTCTCCTCTTTAAATATTCTCTCCCTTCTTCTTCTCTTCCCTCTCCTCTTTATCTCTTCCTCTCCCCTCTTTATCTCTTCTCTCCTTTTCTTCTCATTTAATCTCCTCTTTATCTTTATCCTCTCCCCTCTTTATCTCTTAAAAATCTCCTTCTTTATGTTTCCAAAAATCTTCCTCTCCCTTTTATCTCTTCCTCTCCCTCTTTATCTCTTCCTCTCCCTTCTTCTTCTCTTCCTCTCCCTCTTTATCTCTTTCTTCTTCCCCTCTTTATCTCTTCCTATATCTTTATCTCTTCCTCCCCTCTTCTTCTCTTCCTCTCCCCTCTTCTTCTCTTCCTCTCCCTCTTCTTCTCTTCCTCTCCCTCATTTATTCTCTTTAAAATAATCCTCTTCTTCTCTTTCCTCTCCCCTCTTTTCTCTTCCTCTCCCTTTTAAAATAATAAAATCCTCTCCCCTCTTGTTTCTTCCTAATAAAAATCTTCTTATCTTCCTCTCCCCTCTTCTTAAAATCCTCTTTTCTCTTCCTCTCAATAAATCTCTTCCTCTCCTCTTCTTCTCTTCCTTCCCCTCTTTTAAAAATCCTCTCCTCTTCTTCTTAATCTCCCCTCTTTATATGTTTAAATCTCCCTCTTCTTTTTTCCCCTCTTCTTCTCTTCCTCTCCCCTCTTTATCTCTTTCCTCTCCCTCTTCTTCTCTTCCTCTCCCCTCTTCTTCTCTTCCTCCTCTTAAATATCTTCTTCTCTTCCTCTCCTCTCCTCTTCTTCTCTTCCTCTCCCCTCTTCTCTTCCTCTCCCCTCTTCTTCTTTCCTCTCCCCTCTTTATCTCTTCCTCTCCCCTCTTCTTCTCTTCCTCTCCCCTCTTCTTCTCTTCATCTCTTAACTCCCCCTCTTCTTCTCTTCCTCTCCCCTCTTTTCTCTTCCTCTCCCTCTTCTTCTCTTCCTCTCCCCTCTTTATCTCTTTCCTCTCCCCTCTTCTTCTCTTCCTCTCCCCTCTTCTTCTCTTCCTCTCCCCTCTTCTTCTCTTCCTCTCCCCTCTTTATCTCTTCCTCTCCCCTCTTTTTCTCTTCCTCTCCCCTCTTTTTCTCTTCCTCTCCCCTCTTTATCTCTTCCTCTCCCCTCTTCTTCTCTTCCTCTCCCCTCTTTATCTCTTCCTCTCCCCTCTTCTTCTCTTCCTCTCCCCTCTTCTTCTCTTCCTCTCCCCTCTTCTTCTCTTCCTCTCCCCTCTTCTTCTCTTCCTCTCCCCTCTTTATCTCTTCCTCTCCCCTCTTCTTCTCTTCCTCTCCCCTCTTCTTCTCTTCCTCTCCCCTCTTCTTCTCTTCCTCTCCCCTCTTCTTCTCTTCCTCTCCCCTCTTCTTCCCTTCCCTCTCCCTTCTCTTCCTCTCCCCTCTTCTTCTCTTCCTCTCCCCTCTTTATCTCTTCCTCTCCCCTCTTCTTCCCTTCCTCTCCCTTCCTCTCCCCTCTTCTTCTCTTCCTCTCCCCTCTTCTTCTCTTCCTCTCCCTTCTTCTTCTCTTCCTCTCCCCTCTTCTTCTCTTCCTCTCTCCCTTCTTCTTCTCTTCCTCTCTCTTCTTCTCTTCCTCTCCCCTCTTCTTCTCTTCCTCTCCTCTTTATCTCTTCCTCTCCCCTCTTCTTCTCTTCCTCTCTTCATGTCTTTATCTCCCCTTCTTCTCTTCCTCTCCCCTCTTCTTCTCTTCCTCTCCCTCTTCTTCTCTTCCTCTCTCCTCTTCTTCTCTTCCTCTCCCTCTTCTTCTCTTCCTCTCCTCTTCTTCTCTTCCTCTCCCCTCTTCTTCTCTTCCTATTTATCTCCCTCTTCTATCTCTTCCTCTCCCTCTTCTTCTCTTCCTCTCCCCTCTTTATCTCTTCCTCTCCCCTCTTCTTCTCTTCCTCTCCCCTCTTTATCTCTTCCTCTCCCTCTTCATGTCTTTATCTCCCCTCTTCATGTCTTTATCTCCCATCTTCTTCTCTTCCTCTCCCCTCTTCTTCTCTTCCTCTCCCCTCTTTATGTCTTTATCTCCCATCTTCTTCTCTTCCTCTCCCCTCTTTCCTTCCCTCTTCATGTCTTTATCTCCCCTCTTCATGTCTTTCCTCTCCCATCTTCTTCTCTTCCTCTCCCCTTTCTTCCCTTCCTTCCCCTCTTCTGTCTTTCCTCTCCCCTCTTCTTCTCTTCCTCTCCCTCTTCTTCTCTTCCTCTCCCTTCTTCTTCTCTTCCTCTCTCCTCTTCTTCTCTTCCTCTCCCCTCTTCTTCTCTTCCTCTCCCCTCTTTTCTCTTCCTCTCCCCTCTTTATCTCTTCCTCTCCCCTCTTCTTCTCTTCCTCTCCTTCTTTTATCTCTTCCTCTCTCCTCTTCTTCTCTTCCTCTCCCTCTTCTCTTCCTCTCCCCTCTTCTATCTCTTCCTCTCCTCTTTTCTCTTCCTCTCCCCTCTTCTCTTCCTCTCCCCTCTTTTCTCTTCCTCCCCCTCTTCTTCTCTTCCTCTCCCTCTTCTTCTCTTCCTCTCCCCTCTTCTTCTCTTCCTCTCCCTTCTTCTTCTCTTCCTCTCCCCTCTTCTTCTCTTCCTCTCCCCTCTTCTTCTCTTCCTCTCCCCTCTTCTTCTCTTCCTCTCCCCTCTTCTTCTCTTCCTCTCCCCTCTTCTTCTCTTCCTCTCCCCTCTTCTTCTCTTCCTCTCCCCTCTTCTTCTCTTCCTCTCCCCTCTTCTTCTCTTCCTCTCCCCTCTTCTTCTCTTCCTCTCCCCTCTTCTTCTCTTCCTCTCCCCTCTTCTTCTCTTCCTCTCCCCTCTTCTTCTCTTCCTCTCCCCTCTTCTTCTCTTCCTCTCCCCTCTTCTTCTCTTCCTCTCCCTCTTCTTCTCTTCCTCTCCTCTTCTTCTTTCCTCCCTCTTCTTTTTCCTCTCCCTCTTCTTCTCTTCCTCCCTCTCCCCTCTTCTTTTCTTCCTTTCTCCTCTTCTTCTCTTCCTCTCCCCTCTTCTTCTCTTCCTCTCCCTCTTCTTCTCTTCCTCTCCCCTCTTTAATTCTCTTCCTCTCCTTCTTCTTCTCTTCCTCTCTTCTTCTCTTCTTCTTCTTCTCTTCTCCCCTCTTCTTCTCTTCCTCTCCCTCTTTATGTCTTTAATCTCCCTCTTCTTCTTTATCTCCCATCTTCTTCTCTTCCTCTCCCCTCTTCTTCTCTTCCTCTCCCCTTCTTCTTTATCTCCTCTATCTCTTTATCTCCCATCTTCTTCTCTTCCTCCCCTCTTTATCTCTTCCTCTCCCCTCTTCTTCTCTTCCTCTCCCCTCTTCATTCTTTATCTCCCCTCTTTATCTCTTCCTCTCCTCTCTTCTTCTCTTCCTCTCCCCTCTTCATGTCTTTATCTCCCTCTTTATCTCTTCCTCTCTCTTCCTCTCCTCTTTATCTCTTCCTCTCCCCTCTTCTTCCCTTCCTCTCCCCTCTTCTTCCCTTCCTCTCCCCTCTTCTTCTCTTCCTCTCCCCTCTTCTTCTCTTCCTCTCCCCTCTTCTTCTCTTCCTCTCCCCTCTTCTTCTCTTCCTCTCCCCTCTTTATCTCTTCCTCTCCCCTCTTCTTCTCTTCCTCTCCCCTCTTCATGTCTTTATCTCCCCTCTTCTAACCTTCCTCTCCCCTCTTCATGTCTTTATCTACCCTCTTTATCTCTTCCTCTCCCCTCTTCTTCTCTTCCTCTCCCCTCTTCTTCCCTTCCTCTCCCCTCTATCTCTTCCTCTCCCCTCTTCTTCTCTTCCTCTCCCCTCTTCTTCTCTTCCTCTCCCCTCCTTCATGTCTTTATCTCCCCACTTTTTCCTCTCCCCTCCTCTTTATCTCTTCCTCTCCCTCTTCTTCTCTTCCTCTCCCCTCTTTATCTCTTCCCTCTCCTCTTTCTTCTCTTCCTCTCCCTCTTCTTCTCTTCTTCTCCCCTCTTTTTCTCTTCCTCTCCCCTCTTCTTCTCTTCCTCTCCCCTCTTCTTCTCTTCCTCTCCCCTCTTCTTCTCTTCCTCTCCCCTCTTCTTCTCTTCCCCCCCTTCTTCTCTTCCTCTCCCCTCTTCTTCTCTTCCTCTCCCCTCTTTATCTCTTCCTCTCCCCTCTTCTTCTCTTCCTCTCCCCTCTTCTCTCCCCTCTTCTTCTCTTCCTCTCCCCTCTTCTTCTCTTCCTCTCCCCTCTTTATCTCTTCCTCTCCCCTCTTCTTCTCTTCCTCTCCCCTCTTCTTCTCTTCCTCTCCCCTCTTTATCTCTTTATCTCCCCTCTTCTTCTCTTCCCCTCCCTTCTTCTTCTCTTCCTCTCCCCTCTTCTTCCCTTTATCTCCCCTCTTCTTCCCTTTATCTCCCCTCTTCTTCCCTTTCTCTCCCCGCTTCTTCCCTTTCTCTCCCCGCTTCTTCTCTTCCCCTCCCCTCTTCTAACCTTCCCTTCCCCTCCCCTCTTCTTCTCTTCTTCTCTTTATCTCCCCTCTTCTAACCTTCCCCTCCCCTCTTCTAACCTTCCCCTCCCCTCTTCTAACCTTCCTCCCCCCTCTTTATCTCTCTCCCCCCTCCTCCTCCTTCTTCTCCTTTCCCCTCCCTACACAATTCCTCACAGGGGTGTCAGGTAGCCCTGCCGTTAAGTCGCATTGGGGCAGTAAACGAATGGTTGCTGGTTCAAATCCCCTGAGCAGACTAGGTGAAAAAATGGTTGCTGTGCCCTTGAGCAAGACACTAAACCATTTCGACTCCTGTAATTCGCTCTGGATAAGAGCGTCTGCTAAATTATGTAAATGTAAACACGGTTTTCTAACACTTTGTTCCACTGATACCTTTAATGAATTAAATCAATCTGTGTGAGTGGAGCAGGTGTGATCCCTTTTCCTGTGACTGGTACAGGTCAGAAATAAACTGACCTCCGATCAGAAATGATAAAGCAGCAACAACGCACCTGTCGGTAGGACGAACCGGACTTGCTGATGGGAGTCAGGGTTACAGGGGATGACACGAGGAGGAGGCTGGGGGAGGGAGGGGGTAGAGTGAGGAGACTGGGGGGGGTGAGTGGGGGGTCACAGAGGACCCTCTAGAGTGGAAGTCTTTCTAAAACGCTGATGCGGGAAAGAGGGAAAAGAGTTTCTGTCCCTGGTACACACTCACCTCCAGGTGACTCACCCATCTCCACGCACACACACACACACACACACACACACACACACACACACACACACACACACACACACACACACACACACACACACACACACACACACACACACACACACACACAGAGTTTAAATGATTCTCATTGATATATTAATGTTATCAACATGAACTGTTACTATTCAGACTCGTAGCAGATCTCATCAGATATCAGACATGTAGCAGATCTCATCAGATATCAGATATCAGACATGTAGCAGATCTCATCAGATATCAGACATGTAGCAGATCTCATCAGATATCAGATATCAGACATGTAGCAGATCTCATCAGATATCAGACATGTAGCAGATCTCATCATATATCAGACATGTAGCAGATCTCATCAGATATCAGATTTAGACATGTAGCAGATCTCATCAGATATCAGACATGTAGCAGATCTCATCATATATCAGACATGTAGCAGATCTCATCAGATATCAGATTTAGACATGTAGCAGATCTCATCAGATATCAGACATGTAGCAGATCTCATCAGATTCAGACATGTAGCAGATCTCATCAGATATCAGATTCAGACATGTAGCAGATCTCATCAGATATCAGATTCAGACATGTAGCAGATCTCATCAGATATCAGACATGTAGCAGATCTCATCAGATATCAGATATCAGACATGTAGCAGATCTCATCAGATATCAGACATGTAGCAGATCTCATCATATATCAGACATGTAGCAGATCTCATCAGATATCAGATTCAGACATGTAGCAGATCTCATCAGATATCAGACATGTAGCAGATCTCATCAGATATCAGATATCAGACATGTAGCAGATCTCATCAGATATCAGATTTAGACATGTAGCAGATCTCATCAGATATCAGATTCAGACATGTAGCAGATCTCATCAGATATCAGATTCAGACATGTAGCAGATCTCATCAGATATCAGATATCAGACATGTAGCAGATCTCATCAGATATCAGATTTAGACATGTAGCAGATCTCATCAGATATCAGACATGTAGCAGATCTCATCAGATATCAGAAATGGAGCAGATATCATCAGATATCAGAAATGTAGCAGATCTCATCAGATATCAGATTCAGACATGTAGCAGATCTCATCAGATATCAGACATGTAGCAGATCTCATCAGATATCAGACATGTAGCAGATCTCATCAGATATCAGATATCAGACATGTAGCAGATCTCATCAGATATCAGATTTAGACATGTAGCAGATCTCATCAGATATCAGATTCAGACATGTAGCAGATCTCATCAGATATCAGATTCAGACATGTAGCAGATCTCATCAGATATCAGATTCAGACATGTAGCAGATCTCATCAGATATCAGATATCAGACATGTAGCAGATCTCATCAGATATCAGATTTAGACATGTAGCAGATCTCATCAGATATCAGACATGTAGCAGATCTCATCAGATATCAGAAATGGAGCAGATATCATCAGATATCAGAAATGTAGCAGATCTCATCAGATATCAGATTCAGACATGTAGCAGATCTCATCAGATATCAGAAATGGAGCAGATATCATCAGATATCAGAAATGTAGCAGATCTAATCAGATATCAGATTCAGACATGTAGCAGATCTCATCAGATATCAGATTCAGACATGTAGCAGATCTCATCAGATATCAGATTCAGACATGTAGCAGATCTCATCAGATATCAGATATCAGACTTGTAGCAGATCTCATCAGATATCAGATTTAGACATGTAGCAGATCTCATCAGATATCAGACATGTGGCAGATCTCATCAGATATCAGATATCAGACTTGTAGCAGATCTCATCAGATATCAGATTTAGACATGTAGCAGATCTCATCAGATATCAGACATGTAGCAGATCTCATCAGATATCAGACATGTAGCAGATCTCATCAGATATCAGATATCAGACATGTAGCAGATCTCATCAGATACCAGATTCAAATAAAGACCGGAGGGAATCCGATGGACAGTTCAGTACAGAGTTACACACCCATTCTGGAGGGAATCAGAGGGATTCCCTGGTCTATCAGGACCATTACAGTTAATATATACCCTGGTCTATCAGGACCATTACAGTTAATATATACCCTGGTCTATCAGGACCATTACAGTTAATATATACCCTGGTCTATCAGGACCATTACAGTTAATATATACCCTGGTCTATCAGGACCATTACAGTTAATATATACCCTGGTCTATCAGGACCATTACAGTTAACATATACCCTGGTCTATCAGGACCATTACAGTTAATATATACCCTGGTCTATCAGGACCATTACAGTTAATATATACCCTGGTCTATCAGGACCATTACAGTTAATATATACCCTGGTCTATCAGGACCATTACAGTTAACATATACCCTGGTCTATCAGGACCATTACAGTTAATATATACCCTGGTCTATCAGGACCATTACAGTTAATATATACCCTGGTCTATCAGGACCATTACAGTTAATATATACCCTGGTCTATCAGGACCATTACAGTTAATATATACCCTGGTCTATCAGGACCATTACAGTTAACATATACCCTGGTCTATCAGGACCATTACAGTTAATATATACCCTGGTCTATCAGGACCATTACAGTTAATATATACCCTGGTCTATCAGGACCATTACAGTTAATATATACCCTGGTCTATCAGGACCATTACAGTTAACATATACCCTGGTCTATCAGGACCATTACAGTTAATATATACCCTGGTCTATCAGGACCATTACAGTTAATATATACCCTGGTCTATCAGGACCATTACAGTTAATATATACCCTGGTCTATCAGGACCATTACAGTTAATATATACCCTGGTCTATCAGGACCATTACAGTTAATATATACCCTGGTCTATCAGGACCATTACAGTTAATATATACCCTGGTCTATCAGGACCATTACAGTTAACATATACCCTGGTCTATCAGGACCATTACAGTTAATATATACCCTGGTCTATCAGGACCATTACAGTTAATATATACCCTGGTCTATCAGGACCATTACAGTTAATATATACCCTGGTCTATCAGGACCATTACAGTTAATATATACCCTGGTCTATCAGGACCATTACAGTTAATATATACCCTGGTCTATCAGGACCATTACAGTTAATATATACCCTGGTCTATCAGGACCATTACAGTTAATATATACCCTGGTCTATCAGGACCATTACAGTTAACATATACCCTGGTCTATCAGGACCATTACAGTTAATATATACCCTGGTCTCTCCTCTCCTCTCCTCTCCTCTCCTCTCCTCTCCTCTCCTCTCCTCTCCTCTCCTCTCCTCTCCTCTCCTCTCCTCTCCTCTCCTCTCCTCTCCTCTCCTCTCCTCTCCTCACCTGTTCTCCCAGTACTCTTCTCCTCTCCTCCTCACCTCTTCTCCCCCCTCCTCTTTTCCTCTCCTCTTCTCCTCACCTGTCTCTCCCCCCTCCTCTTCCACTTTATAGACATCTCTCTTTCTCTCATTTCCACAAGTCTGGTTCATCCTTGGGAGCAATTTCCAAATGTCTGAAGGTACCACGTTCATCTGTACAAACAATAGTAAGCAAGTATAAACACCATGGGACCCCGCAGCCATCATACCGCTCAGGAAGACGCGTTCTGTCTCCTAGAGATGAACGTACTTTGGTGCGAAAAGTGCAAATCAATCCCAGAACAACAGCAAAGGACCTTGTGAAGATGCTGGATGAAACAGGTACAAAAGCATCTTATCCACAGTGAAACGAGTCCTATATCAACATAACCTGAAAGGCTGCTCAGCAAGGAAGAAGCCACTGCTCCAAAACCGCCATAAAAAAGCCAGACTACAGTTTGCAAAAGCACATGGGGACAAAGATCATACTTTTTTGGAGAAATGTCCTCTGGTCTGATGAATCAAAAATATAACTGTTTGGCCATAATGACCATCGTTATATTTTTGGAGGAAAAAGGGGGAGGCTTGCAAGCCGAATAACACCATCCCATCCGTGAAGCACAGGGGTGGCAGCAGAATGTTGTGGGGGTGCTTTGCTGCAGGAGGGACTGGGGCACTTCACAATATAGATGGCATCATGAGGGAGTAAAATGATGTGGATATTTTGAAGAAACATCTCAAGACATCAGTCAGGAAGTTAAAGCTTGGTCACAAATGGGTCTTCCAAATAGACAATGACCCCAAGCATACTTCCAAAGTTGGGGCAAAATGGCTAAAGGAGAACAAAGTCAAGGTATTAGAGTTGCCATCACAAAGCCCTGACCTCAATCCTATTGAAAATCTGTGGGCAGAACTGAAAAAGCGTGTGCGAGCAAGGAGGCCTACAGACCTGACTCAGTTACACCAGCTCTGTCAGGAGGAATGGGCCAAAATTCACCCAACTTATTGTGGGAAGCTTGTGGAAGGCTACCCAAAACATTTGACCCAAGTTAAACAATGTAAAGGCAATGATACCAAATACTAATTAATGTGATGAAATAAATAAAATATGAAATAAATCAATCTCTCTACTATTATTTTGACATTTCACATTCTTAAAACTTCTTAGGGATAGGCATCCCGGAAGCTGTCGACGATCCGGTGCAATTGGATTGGAAATTGAAATGAATAATCGGAATATTACACTTTCATGATCATACAAGTATCTTATATAATTAAACATCTTAAAGTCTTGTTAATCTAACTGTGTTGTCCAATTTACAGTAGGCTTTACAGCGAAGCATACCATGCGATTGTCTGAGGACGGCGCCCCACATCAACATCTATTTTAATAACCAGCACAGGCTTCACAAAATCACAAATAGCGATTAAATAAATCACTTACTTTTGAAAATCCTCATCTGCTTGCAATCCCAAGGGTCCCAGCTACAACACAAACGGTCATTTTGTTAGATAAAATCCTTCTTTTATATCCCAAAATGTCTGTTCAGTTGGTGCCATCGATTTCATTAATCCACTCGTTCAACATGCAGACAAAGGATTCCAAATAGCTACCTCTAGACTTTGTCCAAACAAGTCAAACAAGTTTCTATTTATTCCCTAAAATGTAAATAAACGATAATATTTCAAATGGAAAGTAAAATTAGTAGTTGCTCTTCCTCGCACCGAAAGACTGATATTGTTCTGCTGCTCTCTTCAACTAAACTCAAAATACTTGCTCTTTTAAAAAAAAAAACAAGGCTGAATAAAGACTGTTGACATCTACTGGAAGCCATAGGAATTGCAATCTGTGAGCCGGAATTACATAGCACCCATAGGCCTGGGGCCTCCCCCCCCAAAAAATAATATTCTGCTTGTTTTTCTTTTGATTTTCGCCTGCCTTATCATTTCTGTTATAGTCTCAGACATTATTTTAACATTTTAGAAACTTCAAATATTTTTCTATCCAATGCTACCAATATATTGTGAAAAACTGAGTTTAAATGTATTTGGCTAAGGTGTAAGTAAACTTCCGACTTCAACTGTATAATGTAATAATACATCCCTCCTCTCCTCCTCTTTGCCCTGACAACTCTGTTCAGTCAGACAAATGTCACAGAATAAGACCTGAAAATATGACGCTGGCAGTCGATACGCCAGTGGCATGTGTATCATCTTCTTGACATGTGTGTGTGTCATCATTGTGGTAGTAGTGTGCGACAAACAGCAAAAAAAGTTTTACAGTAATGTTGAAAAATGCTATATCTAACACGCGATTGCATTGACTTCAAACATTCATAAGATGATTCATCTGTTGATGTCGTCTAACTGCTAGACATGACTTCACCACTAAGGTGATTCATCTGTTGATGTCCTCTTACTGCTAGACATGACTTCACTACTAAGGTGATTCATCTGTTGACTCGAACTCACTCATGAGACAAGGTACTCGGCAAACAAATCAAGCTTCTGCAAAGGGTAACAGAAAACCCCCCTCTTGAAAAAGGAAATCATAATTGGTAACTGAAAACACCTGAATGTCATTATAGTCTCTAAAGGGATCTCTGCCACCCTCTGGTGACAGGAACCATGACAGAACCATGACAGTACCCCCCCATTCTAGGAGAGAATTCAGCCGCAGAGCTGGGACAACCACCACCGTAGTTGGTTGAAATCCCGAACAAGGCCCGGGTCCAGGATGTCCCAGGCAGGCACCTCTGCCCACTCCTCAGGGCCGTAACACTCCCAGTCCACCATGTACTGCAGATTACCTCGGATCCGACGAACCGGGCGGGCCAAAGGGGCCTTCGGTGCTGGCCTGCCTGGTAGTGTTGCCGGAAAGCAAGGTGCAGCCACATCATCAAATGAATGCCTCTGCAGAGGGTACCCCTTCATCAGCATCTTGTTCAGAAAACGGGGGGGGCAACCAGAACTGACACTCAAATGGGGACAGTCTTGTGGATGAGTTCGGCAGTGAGCATATTCGGCCCAGACAAGGGATTTGCTCACATTGGTGTTCTGAGAGGAGAGAAAACAGTGGAGAAACTTCTCCAGCTCCTGCTTGACCCATTCAAGAGACTCACCGACACTCCCAACAGGGAGCAGAAGGCTTTCAAATACAGTGCAACAAACTGGGGGACATGGTCAGAGACAATGTCCTGGGGTAGTCCGTGTAACCGAAAGACGTGATTAATCATGAGGTCGGCTGTCTCCTTGGCCGAGGGTAACTTGGGTAGGGTGATGAAATGGACTGCCTTGGAAAAGTGATCGACGACCACCAGGATAGTGGTAAGTCCTTGGGATGGAGGCATCGTGTTGTCGGGACAGGGAGTCTGCCTTCTGGTTCTTTGGATCCCGGGCGATAGTCTAGCGTGAAGTTGAATCTGTTCAACACCACCCACCGCTTCCGTGTATAATATTCGCTAATGTCTTTAGATAATAGCAATGTAGATAAAATTAGGACAGGGGTTGTTTTCCGGAAACTTGGCTCTCTGAGGACATGCTGTCAAAGTCGATTTAGCCACCGGTATTCTCTGTGCATCGTGCCGACAGGAATAAACATGTCTCCGGGAAGAAGGGGAGCGAATGTGTATGTTTTGTGATTAACGACTCATGGTGTAATTGTAACAACATACAGGAACTCAACATACAGGAACTCAACATACAGGAACTCAACATACAGGAACTCAACATACAGGAACTCAACATACAGGAACTCAAGTCCTTCTGTTCACCTCACAATCAAATGCCGATCGTATTATCTCTGAAGAGAATTCTTGTCGGTTATTGTCACAGCCATGTATATCCCCCCTCAAGCCAAAACCACGAGGGCCCTCAAGGAACTTCACTGGACTATGCAAAATGGAAACCATATATCCCGAGGCTGCATTTATTGTAGCTGGGGATTTTAACTAAGCAAATTTGAGACCAAGGCTAGCTAAATTCTATCAGCACATTGATTGTATTACCCGAAACACTGGATCACTGCTACTTTAACTTCCGTGATGCATACAAGGCCCTCCCCCACCCTATGTTTGGCAAATCTGACCATGACGCCATTTTGCTTCTCCCCTCCTATAGGCAAAAACTCAAACAGGATGTACTCGTGATAAGGACCATTCAATGCTGGTCTGACCAATCAGAATCCACACTTCAGATTGTTTTGATAACACGTACTGGGACATGTGAATGAATGAATAATAATAATAATAATAATAATGAATGAATAATATAGATTTACACTGAATCGGTGAGTGAATTTATAAGAAAGTGCATAGGAGATGTTGTACCCACTGTGACTATTAAAACCTATCCGAACCAGAAAATGTGAATTGAATAGCAGCAATTGTGCAAAGCTGAAAGTGCAAACCACAGCATTTAACCATGGAAAGATGACCAGGAATATGGCCAAATATAAACAGTGTAGCTATTCCCAAGAATATCAAAAAAAGCGAACTGTCAGTATTGGGACAAAGTGGAGTCGCAATTCAATGACTCAGACACCAAATATATGTGGTCTATAGACAATCCCTAACTACAAAAAGAAAATAAGCCACTTCACTGACACTGACATACTTCTTCCAGACAAACCAAACACCTTCTTCGCCCGCTTTGAGGATAACACATTGCCACCGACACAGCCCGCTACCAAGGACTGTGGGCTCTCCTTCTCTCTCTGTGGCCAAAGTGTGCAAGACATTTAAACGTGTTAACCCTCGCAAGGTTGCCGGCCCAGATGGCATCCCTCCTGAGTGCTCAGACCCCTCCTGTACCTTCTGTTCACCCATGACTGCGTGGCCATGCACGCCTCCAACACAATCATCAATTTTGCAGACATAACAGTAGTAGGCTGTATCACCAATAACGACAAGACAGCCTATAGGTTGGAGGTGAGGGCACAACCTCTCACTCAATGTCAACAAAACAAAGGAGATGATCGTGGACAGCAGTGGAGAAGGTGTAAAGTTTTAAGTTCCTCGGCGTACACATTACGGACAAAATGAAATGGTCCACCCGCACAGATAGTGTGGTGAAGAAGGTACAGCAGCGCCTCAACCTCAGGAGGCTGAAGACATTTGTCTTGTCACCTAAAACCCTCACAAACTTTTACAGATGCACAATTGAGAGCATCCTATCGGGCTGTATCACCGCCTGGAATGGCAACTGCACCGCTCACAACCGCAAATCTCTTCAGTGGTACAATCTGCCCAACGCATCACCGGAGCCAAACTACCTGCCCTCCGAGACACCTGCAGCACCCGATGTCACAGGAAGGCCAAAAACAACCACCCGAGCCACCATACAGAAGGCGAGGTCAGTACAGGTGCATCAAAGATGAGTCCGAGAGACTGAAAAATAGCTTCTATGTTCTATATTCTATGTTCTATCTCAAGGCCATCAGACTGTTATTAAACAGCCATCACTAACACAGAGAGGCTGCTGCTGCCTTCATACAGACGTGAAATAATTGCCCACTCTGACAAATGTATCACTAGTCACTTTATTAATGCCACTTTAATAGTGATCTTTACATATCTTGCATTACTCATCTCGTATGTACACTACCGTTCAAAAGTTTGGGGTCACTTATAAATGTCCTTGTTTCCATGACAACAGACATGAAATGAGTTGCAAAATGAATAGGAAATTGTCACGCACTGGCCATAGAGAGGCTTTTATTCTCTGTTTTGGTTAGGCCAGGGTATGACTAGAGTGTTCATTTTCTATGTTTTCTATTTCTTTGTTGTTTGGCCGGGTGTGGTTCTCAATCAGAGGCAGCTGTCTGTCGTTGTCTCTGATTGAGAACCATACTTAGGTAGCTTTTTCCCACATGGGTTTTTGTGGGTAGTTGTTTTATGTTTTGTGTCTTTTCTGCACCAGACAGAACTGTTTTGGTTTTTATTCATTCTCTTTGTTATTTTGGTTAATCAGTTCCAAGAATAAACATGAGCACCTACCACGCTGCACCTCTGTCCCCCTTCCAACAGCCGTTACACAAATAGACGTTGACAAGGTTCAAAATAATGTATTTTTTATTGAAATATGTGTGTCCTTTGCTTTTGTTCAAGAATCCTCCATTTACAGTAATTACAGCCTTGCAAACTTTTAGCATTCTAGTTGTCAATTTTCTGAAGTAATCTGAAGAGATTTCACCCCATGCTTCCTGAAGCACCTCTCACAAGTTGGATTGGCTTGATGGGGCACTTCTTACATACCATACGGTCAAGCTGCTCCCACAACAGCTCAATAGGGTTGAGATCCGGTGACTGTACTGGCCACTCCATTATAGACAGAATACCAGCTGACTGCTTCTTCCCTAAATGGTTATTGCATAGTTTGGAGCTGTGCTTTGGGTCATTGTCTTGTTGTAGGAGGAAATTGGCTCCAATTAAGCACCGTCCACAGGGTATGGCATGGCGTTGCAAAATGGAGTGATAGCCCAATTTCTTCAAGATCCCTTTTACCCTGTACAAATCTCCCACTTTACCACCATCAAAACACCCCCAGACCATCACATTGCCTCCACCCTGCTTGACACATGGCGTCAAGCACTTTTCCAAGCACTTTTTTTCTGCTTCTCAAGTCATTTGAAGAGTTGTGAGGCATCTGATTCTCAAATTAGACACTCTAATGCACTTGTCCTCTTGCTCAGTTGTGCACCAGGGCCTCCCACTCCTCTTTCTATTCTGGTTATATCCAGTTTGCGCTGTTCTGTGAAGGGAGTAGTTCACAGCGTTGTACGAGATCTTTCTCGCATGGAACAGCCTTCATTTCTCAGATCAAGAATAGACTGGCGAGTTTCAGAAGAAAGTGCTTTGTTTCTGGCCGTTTTGAGCCTGTAATTGAACTCACAAATGCTGATGCTCCAGATACTCAACTATTCTTAAAGTGCCTGAGATGCAAGTGGCTGTTCCACTGGATGTCATAAGGTGAATGCACCAATTTGTAAGTCGCTCTGGATAAGAGCGTCTGCTAAATGACTTAAATGTAAATGTAAATGTAATTCTAAAGAAGGCCTGTTTTATTTCTTCTTTAATCAGAACAACAGTTTTCAGCTGTGCTAACATAATTGCAAAAGGTCTTTCGAATGATCAATTAGCCTTTTTAAAATGATAAACTTTGGTTAGCTAACACAACGTGCCAATTGAACGCAGGAGTTATGGTTGCTGACAATGGGTCACTGGGAGAAATGTTGAAAATGAATCTTTAGACAAGAACATTGTATTTGAAAAGGGTGACGTTGTTGCTGTGAGCCAACGGGGTAACTTAGGTAACCACAGGTTCCCCACAGGTGGGCTGCTGCCTTCTTTTTAATATTGACTGGGACGAGTCAAATTTGGCATGTTTAGAGGTTCCAAGAACGTCCTATGGAGGATATTCTTTATGGACCGGCCCCTCCCCTCTCTGCTCCATCCCTGGTTTCTCTAAATGCTAATTACCACCATTCTGTTTGTTGTGGAGAAGCTGAAGCTATTTCTCTTGTTTTGTAATGAAGGAGGAAAGTGGCTCCAGGTTGATTAGAACGGATTAGCCCACCTCTCTCTCTCTCTCTCTCTCTCCGTCTCGGTCTCTCTCTCTCTGTCTCTGTCTCTGTCTCTGTCCCTCTCTCTCCTCTCTCTCTCTCTCTCTCTCTCTCTCTCTCTCTCTCTCTCTCTCTCTCTCTCTCTCTCTCTCTCTCTCTCTCTCTCTCTCTCTCTCTCTCTCTCTCTCTCTCTCTCTCTCTCTCTCTCTCTCTCTCTCTCTCTCTCTCTCAAATAAAGGGACATTATTTGAATGGGGAACATATGTTTACGTGATCGCACTCTGCAGTACATCACTGTGGACTACCAGGAGGGGGGATTTGACCCCTGGGTTCCTCCAATGCTGGTTCTGTTGTTGTGCTGAGCTAATTTAGGACCAGTGTTCTACCTGATTGGTTTATACCATGTAATTACTAAACAGTCTGTTAGGAGCTTGCCCTCTATTCCTCTCCTTCTCTCTCTTTTTCTCTCTCTCCATCTTTCGATTTGATTTCTCTCCACCTCTCTCTACTCTCTCTCTCCTCTCTGTCTACATTTCTATCTCTCGCTCTAACCCTCATCTCGCTCTCCAGTTCCCTCACTCGAAACCCCTCTTCTCTCTTATGCCATCTGAGTGCCCTCCAATCTTCATCCTCCGCTAGACCATGATGGAGGGAGGGAAGGAGAGAGACAGAAAGAGAGAGAGGAAGTAGCCGTGCAAAATGTCTGAGGTCACCACCCTCATTTACTCACCAAAAGAACAAACAGGGTGAAGAATAGAAGAGGTCCATGAAGGGATGCGTGGATTAATAACAGACCTTAAGATATTGTTGGTTTGTTTTTGTTGTTGTCTAGTGTAGAGAGTAAGAGAGATAGAGAGAGTGAGAGTGAGAGTGAGAGAGTGAGAGAGAGAGAGAGAGAGAGAGAGAGAGAGAGAGAGAGAGAGAGAGAGAGAGAGAGAGAGAGAGAGAGAGAGCACGAGCGAGGTGAGGGAGAGAGTAACTATTATGTTACAGTACTTTTCTACTGTACTATGTTACAGTACTATACTACTGTATTATGTTAAAGTACTATAATACTACTGTACTATGTTAAAGTACTATACTACTGTACTATGTTATAGTACTTTACTACTGTACTATGTTAAAGTACTATAATACTACTGTACTATGTTACAGTACTATACTACTGTACTATGTTATAGTACTATAATACTACTGTACTATGTTAAAGTACTATAATAATACTATACTATGTTACAGTACTTTACTACTGTAATATGTTACAGTACTTTTCTACTGTACTGTGTTACTGTACTATACTAGAGTATTATATTACTGTGCTGTATTACTGTACTATACTAGAGTGCTATGCTACTGTACTATACCAGAGTACTATATTACTGTACTATACTATAGTACTAAATTACTGTACTGTATTACTGTACTATATTACAGTGCTATGCTACTGCACTATACTAGAGTACTATATTACTGTACTGTATTACTGTACTATATTACTGTACTATATTACAGTGCTATGATACTGTACTATACTAGAGTACTATATTACTGTACTGTGTTACTGTACTATACTAGAGTACTATATGACTGTACTGTATTACTGTACTATATTACTGTACTATATTACAGTGCTATGATACTGTACTATACTAGAGTACTATATTACTGTACTATATTACAGTGCTATGCTACTGTACTATACTAGAGTACTATATTACTGTACTGTATTACTGTACTATACTAGAGTACTATATTACTGTAATGTATTACTGTACTAATTTACTGTACTATATTACAGTGCTATGCTACTGTACTATACTAGAGTACTATATTACTGTACTGTATTACTGTACTATACTAGAGTACTATATTACTGTACTGTATTACTGTACTAATTTACTGTACTATATTACAGTGCTATGCTACTGTACTATACTAGAGTACTATTTTACTGTACTGTATTACTGTACTATACTAGAGTACTATATTACTGTACTGTATTACTGTACTATACTAGAGTACTATATGACTGTACTGTATTACTGTACTATGTTACTGTACTATATTACAGTGCTATGCTACTGTACTATACTAGAGTACTATATTACTGTACTGTATTACTGTACTATACTAGAGTACTATATGACTGTACTGTATTACTGTACTATGTTACTGTACTATATTACTGTACTGTATTACAGTGCTATGCTACTGTACTATACTAGAGTACTATATTACTGTACTGTATTAATGTACTATACTAGAGTACTATATTAGTGTAATGTATTACTGTACTATACTAGAGTATTGTATTACTGTACTGTATTACTGTACTATACTAGAGTATTGTATTACTGTACTATGTTACTGTACTATATTACTGTACTGTATTACAGTGCTATGCTACTGTACTATACCAGAGTACTATATTACTGTACTGTATTACTGTACTATACTAGAGTACTATATTACTGTACTGTATTACTGTACTATACTAGAGTACTATATGACTGTACTGTATCACTGTACTATGTTACTGTACTATATTACAGTGCTATGCTACTGTACTATACTAGAGTACTATATTACTGTATTGTATTACTGTACTATGTTACTGTACTATATTACAGTGCTATGCTACTGTAATATACTAGAGTACTATATTACTGTACTGTATTACTGTACTATACTAGAGTATTGTATTACTGTACTATGTTACTGTACTATACTAGAGTACTATATTACTGTACTGTATTACTGTACCATGTTACTGTACTATATTACAGTGCTATGCTACTGTAATATACTAGAGTACTATATTACTGTACTATATTACAGTGCTATGCTACTGTCGCGATATGAATGGATCTCCTGTTTCTGTCTGTTGTCTGTCTGGAGAACAGAAGTGAATCATGCTGACCCGTTCTACCAGGAACTGCAGTACTCAATCTGAAACGGAATCCAGACGATACACCCAAGCAACACTTCTGTTACTGCCAAAATGTATCATCGGAGAAAACAAAATCTCTGCACTCTGCAATCATTTGTTTACCCCGGAAGATTCGCAAGGTTTCAAGTGAGGCAATAAAACAATATTTAGTGTAAAAATCTTAAAGAAACTGAGCCCTGTATCAGATCAGTCATTTTTCCAGATGCTGTTTTTCTGAAAGGTTGCATAAATCAACCTGAAAGATGGTTGACATGAGGCTGTAATGAAGAGGGGAATGAATCATATTTATCCAGACATATTCTCCTGTTGAATTAACTAAATGAATCATCTCCATCCAGACATATTCTCCTGTTGAATTAACTAAATGAATCATCTCCATCCAGACATATTCTCCTGTTGAATTAACTAAATGAATCATCTCCATCCAGACATATTCTCCTGTTGAATTAACTAAATGAATCATCTTCATCCAGACATATTCTCCTGTTGAATTAACTAAATGAATCATCTCCATCCAGACATATTCTACTGTTGAATTAACTAAATGAATCATCTCCATCCAGACATATTCTCCTGTTGAATTAACTAAATTAATCATCTCCATGACATATTCTCCTGTTGAATTAACTAAAAATCATCTCCATCCAGACATATTCTCCTGTTGAATTAACTAAATGAATCATCTCCATCCAGACATATTCTCCTGTTGAATTAACTAAATGAATCATCTCCATCCAGACATATTCTCCTGTTGAATTAACTAAATGAATCATCTCCATCCAGACATATTCTCCTGTTGAATTAACTAAATGAATCATCTCCATCCAGACATATTCTCCTGTTGAATTAACTAAATGAATCATCTCCATCCAGACATATTCTCCTGTTGAATTAACTAAATGAATCATCTCCATTATTCTCCTGTTGAATTAACTAAATGAATCATCTCCATCCAGACATATTCTCCTGTTGAATTAACTAAATGAATCATCTCCATCCAGACATATTCTCCTGTTGAATTACCTAATTAATCATCTCCATCCAGACATATTCACTGTTGAATTAACTAAATGAATCATCTCCATCCAGCCATATTCTACTGTTGAATTAACTAAATGAATCATTCAATTTTCTCCTGTTGAATGCTAAATTCATTCCATCAATATTCTCCTGTTGAATTAACTAAATAAATCAACATATTCTCTGTTGAATTAACTAAATGAATCATTCCATCCAGACATATTCTACTGTTGAAACTAAATGAATCATCTCCATCAGACATATTCTCCTGTTGAATTAACTAAATGAATCATCTCCATTTTCTCCTGTTGAATTAACTAAATGAATCATCTCCATAGACATATTCTCCTGTTGAATTAACTAAATGAATAATCTCCATCCAGACATATTCTACTGTTGAATTAACTAAATGAATCATCTCCATGACATATTCTCCTGTTGAATTAACTAAATGAATCATCTCCATCCAGACATATTCTCTGTTGAATTAACTAAATGAATCATCTCCATCCAGACATATTCTCCTGTTGAATTAACTAAATGAATCATCTCCATCCAGACATATTCTCCTGTTGAATTAACTAAATGAATCATCTCCATCCAGACATATTCTCCTGTTGAATTAACTAAATGAATCATCTCCATCCAGACATATTCTACTGTTGAATTAACTAAATGAATCATCTCCATCAGACATATTCTCCTGTTGAATTAACTAAATGAATCATCTCCATCCAGACATATTCTCCTGTTGAATTAACTAAATGAATCATCTCCATCCAGACATATTCTCCTGTTGAATTAACTAAATGAATAATCTCCATCCATATTCTACTGTTGAATTAACTAAATGAATCATCTCCATTATTCTCCTGTTGAATTAACTAAATGAATCATCTCCATCCAGACATATTCTACTGTTGAATTAACTAAATGAATCATCTCCATCCAGACATATTCTACTGTTGAATTAACTAAATGAATCATCTCCATCCAGACATATTCTACTGTTGAATTAACTAAATGAATCATCTCCATCCAGACATATTGTATCCCACCACACCTTATTATAAAACACAACACAGTTTAATGGTCTCTTCCCTCTCTCCCTTCTCCTCTTCCTTCTCCCCCTCTCTCTTCTCCTCTTCCTTCTCCTCTCTCTCTTCTCCTCTTCCTTCTCCTCTCTTCTCTTCTCCTCTTCCTTCTCCTCTCTCTCTCTTCTCCTCTTCCTTCTCCCTCTCTCTTCTCCTCTTCCTTCTCCTCTCTCTCTTCTCCTCTTCCTTCTCCCTCTCTCTTCTCCTCTTCCTTCTCCTCTCTCTTCTCCTCTTCCTTCTCCCTCTCTCTTCTCCTCTTCCTTCTCCTCTCTCTTCTCCTCTTCCTTCTCTTCTCTTCTCCTCTTCCTTCTCCCCCTCTCTCTTCTCCTCTTCCTTCTCCCCTCTTCTCTTCTCCTCTTCCTTCTCCCTCTCTTCTCTTCCTCCTCCCCTTCTCTCTCTTCTCCTCTTCATTCTCCTCTCTCTTCTCCTCTTCCTTCTCCTCTCTCTTCTCTCTTCTCCTCTTCCTTCTCCTCTCTTCTCCTCCTCTTCTCCTTCCTTCTCCTCTCTTCTCTTCTCCTCTTCCTTCTCCTCTCTCTTCTCCTCTTCTTCTCCTCTCTTCTCTTCTCCTCTTCCTTCTCCCTCTCTTCTCCTCTTCCTTCTCCCCTTCCTTCTCCTCTTCCTTCTCCCTCTTCTTCCTCTTCCTTCTCCCCTTCCTTCTCCTCTTCCTTCTCCTCTTCTCTTCTCTTCTCCTCTCTTCTCCCTTCTCCTCTTCCTTCTCCTCTCTTCTCTTCTCCTCTTCTTCTCCCTCTCTCTTCTCCTCTTCCTTCTCCCTCTCTTTCTCTCTTCCTTCTCCTCTCTTCTCTTCTCCTCTTCTTCTCTCTCTCTCTTCTCCTCTTCCTTCTCCCCTCTCTTCTCCTCTTCTTCTCCTCTTCTCTTCTCCTCTTCCTTCTCCTCTCTTCTCTTCTCTTTCCTTCTCTCCTCTCTCTTCTCCTCTTCCTTCTCCTCTCTTCTCTTCTCCTCTTCCTTCTCCTCTCTTCTCTTCTCCTCTTCCTTCTCCCTCTCTTCTCCTTTCTCTTCTCCCCCTCTCTCTTCTCCTCTTCCTTCTCCTCTCTTTCTCC
Organism: Oncorhynchus keta; assembly: GCF_023373465.1. Classification (NCBI taxonomy): domain Eukaryota; kingdom Metazoa; phylum Chordata; class Actinopteri; order Salmoniformes; family Salmonidae; genus Oncorhynchus; species Oncorhynchus keta. The sequence goes on from NC_068424.1 coordinate 84,737,376, forward strand.
TCTTCCTTCTCCTCTCTCTTCTCCTCTTCTTCTTCTTCCTTCTCTTCTCTTCTCCTCTTCCTTCTCCCTCTCTTCTCTTCTTCCTTCTCCTCCTTCTCTCCTCTTCTCTTCTCCTCTTCTTCTCCCTCTCTCTTCTCCTCTTCCTTCTCCTCTCTTCTCCTCTCTTCTCTCTCTCTCTCTCCTCTTCCTTCTCCTCTCTTCTCTTCTCCTCTTCCTTCTCCCTCTCTCTTCTCCTCTTCCTTCTCCTCTTCTTCTCCTCTTCCTTCTCCTCTCTTCTCTTTCTTCCTCTCTCTCTTCTCTTCTTCTCCCTCTTCTCTTCTCCTCTTCCTTCTCCCTCTCTCTTCTCCTCTTACTTCTCCCCCTCTCTCTTCTCTCTTCTTCCTTCTCCTCTCTATTCTCCTCTTCCTTCTCCTCTCTCTTCTCCTCTTCCTTCTCTCTCTCTTCTCTTTCTCCTCTTCCTTCTCCTCTCTTCTCTTCTCCTCTTCCTTCTCCTTCTCTCCTCTCTCTTCTCCTCTTCCTTCTCCTCTCTCTCCCTCTCTTCTCCTCTTCCTTCTCCTCTTCTCTCCCTCCCTCTCTCTTCTCCTCTTCCTTCTCCTCTCTTTCTCTTCTCCTCTTCCTTCTCCTCCCTCTCTCTTTCTCTCTTCTCTCCCTCTCCTTCTCCTCTTCCTCTCCTCTCTTCTTCTCCTCTTCTTCTCTCTCTTCTCTTCTTCCTTCTCCTCTCTTCTCTTCTCCTCTTCCTTCTCCTCTCTTTTCTCTTCTCCTCTTCCTTCTCCTCTTCCTTCTCCTCTCTCTTCTCCTCTTCCTTCTCTTCTCTTCTCTTCCTTCTCCTCTCTCTCTCTTCTCCTCTTTCTCTTCTCCTCTCCTTCTCTCTCTCTTCTCTTCTCTTCTCCCTCTCTTCTCTTCTCCTCTTCTCTTTTCTCTCTCTCTTTTTCTCCTCTTCCTTCTCTTCTCTCTTCCTCTCTCTCTTCTCCTCTTCCTTCTCCTCTCTCTCTTCTCCTCCCTCTCTTCTCTTCTCCTCTTCCTTCTCCTCTCTCTTCTCTTCTCCTCTTCCTTCTCCCTCTCTCTTCTCCTCTTCCTTCTCCCTCTTCTCTTCTCCTCTTCCTTCTCCTCTCTTCTCTTCTCCTCTTCCTTCTCCTTCTCTTCTCCTCTTCCTTCTCCTCTCTTCTCTTTCCTCTTCCTTCTCCCTCTTCTCTTCTCCTCTTCCTTCTCCTCTCTCTCTTCTCCTCTCTTCTTCTCTTCTCCCCTCTCTCTTCTCCTCTTCTTCTCCTCTCTCCTTCTCCTCTTCCTTCTCCTCTCTCTCTTCTTCTTCCTTCTCCTATCTCTCTTCTCCTCTTCCTTCTCCTCTCTTCTCTTCTCCTCTTCCTTCTCTTCCTTCTCCTCTCTTCTCCTCTCTCTTCCTCTTCCTTCTCCTCTCTCTTCTCCTCTTCCTTCTCCTCTCTTCTCTTCTCCTCTTCCTTCTCCTCTCTTCTCTTCTCCTCTTCCTTCTCTTTTCTCTCTTCTTCTCCTCTTCCTTCTCCCTCCCTCTCTCTTCTCCTCTTCCTTCTCCCTCTCTTTCTCCTCTTCCTTTCCTCTCTCCTCTCTCCTCTCTTCTCTTCTCCTCCCTCTCTCTCTTCCTTCTCCCTCTCTCTCTCTCTTCCTTCTCCCTCTTCTCTCTTCTCTCTTCCTTCTCCTCTCTTCTCTCTCCTTTCTTCTCCTCTCTCTTCTCCTCTTCTCTTCTCCTCTCTTCTCTTCTCCTCTTCCTTTTCTCCTCTTCCTTCTCCTCTCTCTCTCTCCTCTTCCTTCTCCCTCCTCTCTCTTCTCCTCTTCCTTCTCCCTCTCTTCTCTTCTCTCTTCTCCTCTTTCCTTCTCCTCCTTCTCCCTCTCTCTTCTCCTCTTCCTCCTCTCTTCTCTTCTCCTCTCTCTCTCTCTTCTCCTCCCTTTTTTAATAATATTTTTTATATATATATTTATTCTTCTTCTCTCTTCTCCTCTTCTTCTTCTTCTCCTCTTCCTTCTCTCTCTCTTCTCTTCTCCTCTTCTCTTCCTTCTCTTCTCTCTTCTCCTCTTCCTTCTCTTTTTCCTTCCTTCTCCTCTCTCTCTTCTCCTCTTCCTTCTCCTCTCTTCTCTCTCTTCTCCTCTTCCTTCTCCTCTCTCTTCTCTTCTCTTTTTTCTCCTCTCTTTTCCCTCTTCTCTCTCTCTCTTTCTCCTCTTCTTCTCTCTTCTCCTCTTCCTTCTCCTCTCTCTTCTCCTCTTCTTCTCCTCTCTCTCTTCTCTTCTCCTCTCTTCTCTTCTCCTCTTCCTTCTCTCTCTCTTCTCTCTTCCTTCTCTCTCTCTCTTCTCCTCTTCCTTCTCTTCTCCTTCTTTCCTTCTTCTTCTCCTCTTTCCTTCTCTCTCTTCTCCTCTTCCTTCTCCTCTTCTCTTCTCCTCTTCTCTTCTCCTCTTCCTCTTCCTTCTCTCTCTCTTCTCCTCTTCTCTCTCTCTCTTCTTCTTCCTTCTCCTCCTCTTCTCCTCCTCTCTCTCTTCTCCTCTCCTTCTCTTTCTCTTCTTCCTCTTCCTTCTCTCCTCTCTCTTCTCCTCTTCCTTCTCCCCTCTCTCTTCTCTCTTCCTTCTCCCTCTCTCTTCTCTTCCTTCTCCTCTCTCTCTCTCCTCTTCCTTCTCCCTCTCTCTCTCTTCTCTCTTCCTTCTCCTCTCTTCTCTTCTCCTCTTCCTTCTCCCCTTCTCTCTTCTCCTCTTCCTTCTCTTCTCCTCTCTCTCTCTCTCTCTCTTCCTTCTCCTCTCTTCTCTTCTCCTCTTCCTTCTCCCTCTCTTCTCTTCTTCTCTTCCTTCTCCCTCTTCTCTCTCTCTTCCTTCTCTCTCTCTTCTCTCTTCTCCCCCTTCTTCTCTTCTTCTCTCTTCTCTTCTCCTCTTCCTTCTCCTCTTCTCTTCTCCTCTTCCTTCTCCTCTCTTCTCTTCTCCTCTTCCTTCTCCTCTTCTCTCCCTCTCTCTTCTCCTCTTCCTTCTCCTCTCTTCTCTTCTCCTCTTCCTTCTCCTCTCTTCTCTTCTTCTCCTCTCTTCTCTTCTCCTCTTCCTTCTCCTCTCTTCTCTTCTCCTCTTCCTTCTCCTCTCTTCTCTTCTCCTCTTCCTTCTCCTCTCTTCTCTTCTCCTCTTCCTTCTCTCCTCTCTTCTCTTCTCCTCTTCCTTCTCCTCTCTTCTCTTCTCCTCTTCCTTCTCCTCTCTTCTCTTCTCCTCTTCCTTCTCCTCTCTCTTCTCTTCTCTCTTCCTTCTCCTCTCCTCTCTCTTCTCCTCTTCCTTCTCCCCCTCTCTTCTCCTCTTCCTTCTCCTCTCTTCTCTTCTCCTCTTCCTTCTCCTCTCTTCTCTTCTCCTCTTCCTTCTCCTCTCTTCTCTTCTCCTCTTCCTTCTCCTCTCTCTCCTTTCTCTGTCACAGCTTTCATTTGATCTCTACTCTGCCATTCAATATTCATAACCAACTATAAACCAGGCACAATATATCATTTCACTGGCTGTTCGTCATACACTACTGCCACAATGATGACACACACACACACACACACACACACACACACACACACACACACACACACACACACACACACACACACACACACACACACACACACACACACACACACACACACACACACACAGACAGAGAGACGGACGGACGGACGGAAGTGACATATCCTGACTGTGTACCCTGCTTTCAGTCCAGTCAACTGAGAGATATCTTAGGTCGCGTCCCAAGTAGAGCCCTAATTCAATGCAGTACTTTAACCAAGGGTTTTATTTGGAAAGCGTCTCTAGAGAGATTTTTTATTTTATTTTTTTTAAGAATAAACTATATGTTTCTCTGGTGAGAGGAATCTGCTTACACACGTCTTATTCTAATGTGCAGACAGAAGGAATCACGAAAGCAGCACAACGCAATTATCATTAACCTAACGTTCTCCTGTGTTGTATAGAGAGAACGTGGAGAATAAAATAAGAGAAATGGATTGACCGAAGTGTTCAACGGGAAAGCTGTGTAACGGAGCCAATTAAAACATGAAATATATCAGGATGAATTCATTTCGAGTTTCAGAAACCCCAGAATAACACATTTAAGAGAGAGATTTGCTTCATCGGCAAAAAAAAATAAGAAAAATGTGAGATGCTATTTTGTTTGTTCCGGGAACCCCACGCTCATTAACGCCATTTCTAAATAGTGAAAGATTGAGTATCGCAACGAAACAAAACCCCATTTTGAAAATAGATGTTGTTTAGATGCTGTGATCTTGTGTTTATTGGAGCCTCCGCAGGGCAGAGAGAAACAACAGAAGTATTTTGGTTGATTGCCTCATCAAGTAAAAAGTTAATGGCTACGTGCACACAGGGTGCCCAATTCTGACCTTTTAAAAATTATTGTTTTACTAATTGTTCTTTTTGGCTATCAGATCTTTTCACATCAGATCTTTTTCAGAGCTGATTTGATTGATATAAAATAAAATAAATTGTGAAAATAACATCAGAATTGTGCTGCGCGTGTGAACACAGCCAAATGGATGCAGAAACTCAGAAGAGAAAGTGTGTCACACCTATCCACTCCTCATCTCCCTCTCCTCATCCCCCTCTCCTCATCCCCCTCTCCTCATCCCTGTCTCCTCATCCCCCTCTCCTCATCCCCCTCTCCTCATCCCCCTCTCCTCATCCCCCTCTCCTCATCCCTGTATCCACATCCCCCTCTCCTCATCCCCCTCTCCTCATCCCCTCTCCTCATCCCTGTATCCTCATCCCCTCTCCTCATCCCCCTCTCCTCATCCCCCTCTCCTCATCCCCCTCTCCTCATCCCCCTCTCCTCATCCCCCTCTCCTCATCCCTGTCTGCACATCCCCCTCTCCTCATCCCCCTCTCCTCATCCCCCTCTCCTCATCCCCCTCTCCTCATCTCCCTCTCCTCATCTCCCTCTCCTCATCCCCCTCTACTCATCCCCCTCTCCTCATCCCCCTCTTCTCATCCCCCTCCCAACGACGAGGGAGGAAGTCAACGGCCCTCAACGTCAGGAAGTCCAAGCTGATCGTGGACAGTAGGACAAAGGGAGGAGAGCACGCCGCCATCCACATCGACGGGGATGAGGAGACGGGGATGAGGAGACGGGGATGAGGAGACGGGGATGAGGAGACGGGGATTTTGTGGAGTGGGTCCAGAGCTTCAAGCTCCTTGGTGCCAGGGTTGTGGGTTCAGTTCCCACGAGGGACCAGAAAGTAAAAGTATGAACATGTCTACACTCACTACTGTAAATCACACTGGATAAGATTGTCAGCCAAATCTGTAGTGTTTTAAAAAATGTCTCTGGTTCTCCCTGTATATACTGTAGATCTGGTACTGGTTCTCCCTGTATATACTGTAGATCTGGTACTGGTTCTCCCTGTATATACTGTACATCTGGTACTGGTTCTCCCTGTATATACTGTAGATCTGGTACTGGTTCTCCCTGTATATACTGTAGATCTGGTAATGGTTCTCCCTGTATATACTGTAGATCTGGTACTGGTTCTCCCTGTATATACTGTAGATCTGGAACTGGTTCTCCCTGTATATACTGTAGATCTGGTACTGGTTCTCCCTGTATATACTGTAGATCTGGTACTGGTTCTCCCTGTATATACTGTAGATCTGGTACTGGTTCTCCCTGTATATACTGTAGATCTGGTAATGGTTCTCCCTGTATATACTGTAGATCTGGTACTGGTTCTCCCTGTATATACTGTAGATCTGAAACTGGTTCTCCCTGTATATACTGTAGATCTGGTAATGGTTCTCCTGTATATACTGTAGATCTGGTACTGGTTCTCCCTGCATATACTGTAGATCTGGTACTGGTTCTCCCTGTATATACTGTAGATCTGGTACTGGTTCTCCCTGTATATACTGTAGATCTGGAACTGGTTCTCCCTGCATATACTGTAGATCTGGTACTGGTTCTCCCTGTATATACTGTAGATCTGGTACTGGTACTCCCTGCATATACTGTAGATCTGGTACTGGTTCTCCCTGCATATACTGTAGATCTGGTACTGGTTCTCCCTGTATATACTGTAGATCTGGTACTGGTTCTCCCTGTATATACTGTAGATCTGGTACTGGTTCTCCCTGTATATACTGTAGATCTGGTACTGGTTCTCCCTGTATATACTGTACATCTGGTACTGGTTCTCCCTGTATATACTGTAGATCTGGTACTGGTTCTCCCTGTATATACTGTAGATCTGGTAATGGTTCTCCCTGTATATACTGTAGATCTGGTACTGGTTCTCCCTGTATATACTGTAGATCTGGAACTGGTTCTCCCTGTATATACTGTAGATCTGGTAATGGTTCTCCCTGTATATACTGAGATCTGGTACTGGTTCTCCCTGCATATACTGTGATCTGGTACTGGTTCTCCCTGTATATACTGTAGATCTGGTACTGGTTCTCCCTGTATATTGAGATCTGGTACTGGTTCTCCCTGCATATACTGTAGATCTGGTACTGGTTCTCCCTGTATATACTGTAGATCTGGTAATGGTTCTCCCTGTATATACTGTAGATCTGGTACTGGTTCTCCCTGCATATACTGTAGATCTGGTACTGGTTCTCCCTGTATATACTGTAGATCTGGTACTGGTTCTCCCTGTATATACTGTAGATCTGGTACTGGTTCTCCCTGTATATACTGTAGATCTGGTACTGGTTCTCCCTGTATACAGATCCACATTGATCTGGTACTGGTTCTCCCTGTATATTGATCTGGTACTGGTACTCCCTGTATATTGATCTGGTACTCCCTGTATATTGATCTGGTACTGGTACTCCCTGTATATTGATCTGGTACTCCCTGTATATTGATCTGGTACTGGTACTCCCTGTATATTGTGGTTCTGTAGCTCAGTTGGTAGAGCATGGCGCTTGTAACGCCAGGGTAGTGGGTTCGATTCCCGGGACCACCCATACGTAGAATGTATGCACACATGACTGTAAGTCGCTTTGGATAAAAGCGTCTGCTAAATGGCATATTATTTTATTATTATTATTATATTGATCTGGTACTGGTACTCCCTGTATATAGATCTGGTACTGGTACTCCCTGTATATAGATCTGGTACTGATACTCCCTGTATATTGATCTGGTACTGATACTCCCTGTATATTGATCTGGTACTCCCTGTATATTGATCTGGTACTGGTACTCCCTGTAAATTGATCTGGTACTGGTACTCCCTGTATATAGATCTGGTACTGATACTCCCTGTATATTGATCTGGTACTCCCTGTATATTGATCTGGTACTCCCTGTATATTGATCTGGTACTGGTACTCCCTGTAAATTGATCTGGTACTGGTACTCCCTGTAAATTGATCTGGTACTGGTACTCCCTGTATATTGATCTGGTACTGGTACTCCCTGTATATTGATCTGGTACTGGTACTCCATGTATATTGATCTGGTACTCCATGTATATAGATCTGGTACTCCCTGTATATTGATCTGGTACTCCCTGTATATATATTTGGCACTGGTACTCCCTGTATATTGATCTGGTACTGGTACTCCCTGTATATTGATCTGGTACTCCCTGTATATTGATCTGGTACTGGTACTCCCTGTAAATTGATCTGGTACTGGTACTCCCTGTATATTTATTTGGTACTGGTACTCCCTGTATATTGATCTGGTACTGGTACTCCCTGTATATAGATCTGGTACTGATACTCCCTGTATATTGATCTGGTACTCCCTGTATATTGATCTGGTACTCCCTGTATATTGATCTGGTACTGGTACTCCCTGTAAATTGATCTGGTACTGGTACTCCCTGTATATTGATCTGGTACTGGTACTCCCTGTATATTGATCTGGTACTGGTACTCCATGTATATTGATCTGGTACTCCATGTATATAGATATGGTACTCCCTGTATATTGATCTGGTACTCCCTGTATATAGATTTGGTACTGGTACTCCCTGTATATTGATCTGGTACTGGTACTCCCTGTATATTGATCTGGTACTCCCTGTATATTGATCTGGTACTGGTACTCCATGTATATTGATCTGGTACTCCCTGTATATTGATTTGGTACTGGTACTCCCTGTATATTGATCTGGTACTGGTACTCCCTGTATATTGATCTGGTACTCCCTGTATATTGATCTGGTACTCCCTGTATATTGATCTGGTACTGGTACTCCCTGTATATTGATCTGGTACTCCCTGTATATTGATTGGTACTGGTACTCCCTGTATATTGATCTGGTACTGGTACTCCCTGTATATTGATCTGGTACTGGTACTCCCTGTATATTGATATATTGATCTGGTACTGGTACTCCCTGTATATTGATCTGGTACTCCCTGTATATTGATCTGGTACTGGTACTCCCTGTATATTGATCTGGTACTCCCTGTATATTGATCTGGTACTCCCTGTATATTGATCTGGTACTCCCTGTATATTGATCTGGTACTGGTACTCCCTGTATATTGATCTGGTACTGGTACTCCTTGTATATTGATCTGGTACTCCCTATATATTGATCTGGTACTGGTACTCCCTCCACATTGATCTGGTACTCCCTGTATATTGATCCACATTGATCTGGTACTGGTTCTCCCTGTATATAAATCAACATTGATCTGGTACTTCCTGTATATCGCTCCACAATGATCTGGTACTTCCTGTATATCGCTCCACAATGATCTGGTACTTCCTGTATATAGCTCCACATGTATCTGGTACTTCCTGTATATAGCTCCACATGTATCTGGTACTTCCTGTTAATAGCTCCACATGTATCTGGTACTTCCTGTTAATAGCTCCACATGTATCTGGTACTTCCTGTTAATAGCTCCACATGTATCTTGTACTTCCTGTTAATAGCTCCACATGTATCTTGTACTTCCTGTTAATAGCTCCACATGTATCTTGTACTTCCTGTTAATAGCTCCACATGTATCTTGTACTTCCTGTTAATAGCTCCACATGTATCTGGTACTTCCTGTATATAGCTCCACATGTATCTGGTACTTCCTGTTAATAGCTCCACATGTATCTTGTACTTCCTGTTAATAGCTCCATTCTTGTTTATTTTAAACTTCTTGTGTCACTATTCATGTATTATTATTTTTGATTCTGCATCTTTAGGAAGTAGAGAAGAGGAGTGAAAAACAAAGGAGATGAGAGGAGAGGAAAAGAAAGGAGAGGAGAGGAGAGGAGAGGAGAGGAGAGGAAGGGAAGGGAAGGGAAGGGAAGGGAAGGGAAAGGAGAGGAGAGGAGGGGAGGGCAGAGGAAGGGAGGAGAGGAGAGGAGAGGAGAGGAGAGGAGAGGAGAGGAGAGGAGAGGAGGGGCCATGGCAGGTGGACGGCTTAGTTTGAAATTCTTACTCTCTTTTTATCACAGTATGCCGTCGCAGCACAACATCCCGACACACCTCCAGGGAATGGAAAATATGAATATATTTCATTTTCACAGTCTCTCATTTACTCTCTTTTTGTCTCTTTCTCTTTCCATCTCTCCCTCCATCTCTCTCTCTCTCTCTCTCTCTCTCTCTCTCTCTCTCTCTCCCTCTCTCTCTCTCCCTCTCTCTCTCTCTCTCTCCCCATCTCTCTCTTGCTCGCTCTCTCTCACTCCCTCTCTCACTCCCTCTCTCACTCTCCCTCCCCATCTCTCTCTCTCTCTCTCTCTCTCTCTCTCCCCCAACTCTCCCTCTCTCTCTCCCGCCTCTCTCTCTCTCTCTCTCTCTCTCTCTCTCTCTCTCTCTCTCCCTCTCTCTCTCTCTCTCTCTCTCTCTCTCTCCCTCCCCCTCTCTCCCCCCTCTCTCTCTCTCTCTCTCTCTCTCTCTCCCCTCTCTCTCTCTCTCTCTCTCTCTCTCTCTCTCTCTCTCTCTCTCTCCTCTCTCTCTCTTGCTCTCTCTCCTCTCTCTTGCTCTCTCTCTCTCTCTCTCCTCTCTCTCTCTCTCTCTCTCTCTCTCTCTCTCTCTCTCTCTCTCTCTCTCCCCTCCCCCTCTCTCTCTCTCTCCTCTCTTCTCTCTCTCTCTCTCCTTCTCTCTCTCTCTCCCATTCTCTCTCTTATTCCTTCTTTCCCTCTATCCATCTTTACGTACTCACCATTCCGTTTCATTAGCTGCTGGAGTCCCTGTCTGGTTTTAGACCGTCAAATCGGAGAGCAGTGTCAGTAGCTGTTGTTGTGGCAAGAGAGAGACAGCACACTGTTGACAACAGAGGCGTTGGATAGATGCTCAGCTGCTTAGGGCATAGGTTCTCAAAATTGTATGATATCAAATTCATCAGGGACCCCCTCAAAAAATACCAGAAATACAAACGTAACATTAGACTGTGATAAAAATGATCATACGAGCAGTTTTACTGACTTCTACAGTAACATGTTAAAGGCATGTCCTCTTGGCATCAGAGGGAACATTTTGCTGTTTTAAAGCTAATTTAAAGCTAAGTTTAAAAGGGGTTAATGTGTCCAGCATTATGTCTCTATATTTCAGGATAATGTTTCTGCTTGGTTAACATGTGGGGTTAATGTGTCTCTATATTTCAGCATTATGTCTCTATATTTCAGGATAATGTTTCTGCTTGGTTAATGTGTGGGGCATTATGTCTCTATATTTCAGGATAATGTTTCTGCTTGGTTAATGTGTGGGGCATTAAGTCTCTATATTTCAGGATAATGTTTCTGCTTGGTTAATGTGTGGGGCATTATGTCTCTATATTTCAGGATAATGTTTCTGCTTGGTTAATGTGTGGGGCATTATGTCTCTATATTTCAGGATAATGTTTCTGGTTAATGTGTTTAGCAGAGCCACCACACTATATTTCAGGATAATGTTTCTGGTTGGTTAATGTGTGGGGCATTACTCTCTCTATATTTCAGGATAATGTTTCCAATTGTGCATTATGTCTCTATATTTCAGAGAGATTACTGGTTAGAGAGCCACCACACAATATAATTTTTAATTAAACACAACTCTCTAGATTTCAGGGATTAGAGAGAGAGAGATTAGAGAGAGAGATTAGAGAGAGAGATTAGAGAGAGAGAGATTAGAGAGAGAGAGATTAGAGAGAGAGATTAGAGAGAGAGAGAGAGAGAGATTAGAGAGAGAGATTAGAGAGAGAGATTAGAGAGATTAGAGAGAGAGATTAGAGAGAGAGATTAGAGATTAGAGAGAGAGAGATTAGAGAGAGAGATTAGAGAGAGAGAGAGATTAGAGAGAGAGATTAGAGAGAGAGATTAGAGAGAGAGAGATTAGAGAGAGAGATTAGAGAGAGAGATTAGAGAGAGAGAGAGATTAGAGAGAGAGAGATTAGAGAGAGAGATTAGAGAGAGAGACTAGAGAGAGAGAGATTAGAGAGAGAGAGATTAGAGAGAGAGATTAGAGAGAGAGATTAGAGAGAAAGAGAGCTTAGAGAGAGAGAGATTAGAGAGAGAGATTAGAGAGAGAGATTAGAGAGAGAGAGATTAGAGAGAGAGATAGAGAGAGAGATTAGAGAGAGAGATTAGAGAGAGAGAGATTAGAGAGAGAGATTAGAGAGAGAGATTAGAGAGAGAGATTAGAGAGAGAGATTAGAGAGAGAGATTAGAGAGAGAGAGATTAGAGAGAGAGATTAGAGAGAGATTAGAGAGAGATTAGAGAGAGAGAGATTCTCACACAGACACAGTGTCATCATATCTGATTAACCTGATCACCTGATTATGTCAGGTGAGATCAGTCAGACCTCAATGTTTCACAGTTTTTATCTGAGTTTAGCAATAGAGGGAGATATGTACAGATATGTACAGTATATATATACCTGTATATACCTGTATATATATATATATATATATATATACCAGTACAGTATATACAGTACCACCTACTCATTCCAGGGTTGTTCCTTTATTTTTTATAATAAATATAGAGAGACACTATTTTCTGCATTGTAGAATAGTAGTGAAGACATCAAAACTATTAAATAACACAGACGGAATAATGTACTAACCTGTTAGAACTCTAGGGGCAGTATTTCATTTTTGGATAAAAAGCGGTGCCCGTTTAAATAAATCAAAATATATTTTATATTTGAAATTCTTCAAAGTAGCCATCCTTTGCCTTGATGACAACTTTGCACACTCTTGGCATTGAGGAGTGTCCACATTAAAACTGAGTCATGAGTGCATTCCTGTGTGCCGGTATGCCTGTGTACGTTTTCTTTACAACAGAACAACCCAGGGTAAGACATCATGTCATCTGATGACAGTACATCAAATATTTAGTCATCATAAATGTTGACACTGTATACGGTGCGAGTTTTATGAGATGGAGATGTGAAGTGCACATTTGGACTCACAGGTGTTTGTCTCGCTTTTATGACATCAACGTGTCTCGCTTTTATGACATCAAAGTGATATTTTTTATAATCTTCAATGATTGATCTTTCAAAATATATCGCGTCATCTTCATTTACAACAGGTTCCTCAATCAGACAACAAAACATTTTGGGAAGGGGGCCATTTTTTTTTGTCACTCATGGTGCTCAAGAAGAGTCAAAACAGAGCTCTGACTTCCTGTATGGAGGTGCATGTTAGTGCCAAAATCTGCCATCTTCAAAATGTATACACGTACGAGTGTAAAGGATTACACTTGTTTTGAAAGATTCTTAAAAATGATTATTTTTTATTATATTATTATTTTATTTTTTTTAAACCTAGAGTAAGTAAGATCAGTTTAAAATATCCCCATCAAAATCCGTCAATTTTAAACTAGAGATATCCGCCTATCTCGCACTTCCGCATCTGCAGTGTCAGAGCCACATGGGTGTTTGTCAGACCAGGAGACATCCCATCTGAGGTGAAAGGTGACAGAGAGGTGTTTATAAGACCAGGAGACATCCCATCTGAGGTGAAAGGTGACAGAGAGGTGTTGGTCAGACCAGGAGACATCCCATCTGAGGTGAAAGGTGACAGAGAGGTGTTTGTCAGACCAGGAGACATCCCATCTGAGGTGAAAGGTGACAGAGAGGTGTTTGTCAGACCAGGAGACATCCCATCTGCAGTGTCAGAGCTACAGAGGTGTTTGTCAGACCAGGAGACATCCCATCTGCAGTGTCAGAGCTACAGAGGTGTTTGTCAGACCAGGAGACATCCCATCTGCAGTGTCAGAGCTACAGAGGTGTTTGTCAGACCAGGAGACATCCCATCTGCAGTGTCAGAGCTACAGGGGTGTTTGTCAGACCAGGAGACACCCCATCTGCAGTGTCAGAGCTACAGAGGTGTTTGTCAGACCAGGAGACATCCCATCTGCAGTGTCAGAGCTACAGGGGTGTTTGTCAGACCAGGAGACATTCCATCCCGAAAATCTCTCTACTCACGAAAACATCCGTGGTGTCGGAACGGTTTGGCCTAGAAACTACTATGACTACTCTATGGACAATCCCACGTGCTCTCCCCCACAATCCCACGTGTTCTCCCCCACAATCCCACGTGCTCTCCCCCACAATCCCACATGTTCTCCCCCACTATCCCACGTGTTCTCCCCCACAATCCCACGTGTTCTCCCCACAATCCCATGTGTTCCCCCACAATCCCACATGTTCTCCCCCACAATCCCACGTGCTCTCCCTCACAATCCCACGTGCTCTCCCCCACAATCCCACGTGTTCTCCCCCACAATCCCACGTGTTCTCCCCCACAATCCCACGTGTTCTCCCCCACAATCCCACATGTTCTCCCCCACAATCCCACGTGTTCTCCCTCACGTGTGTCACGGGACTCATCTGAAGGTAACCGGTACCAGTGACCAATATGAATGGGAATACGACGGTAATTTTCTGCTTACCCAAAAAAGGGGTTAAATACTCTTATGTGTAATATATTAATGATGGTGTCGGAGTCGTGCTTCTCTACTTAGTTGTTGGTGAAAAAGAGATACTGGAGGGGAGCAAACATCCCTTAGAGCCCCAGTGTTGAGGATCAGCGTGGCAGATGTGTTGCTGCCTCCCCTCACCACCTGGGGGCGGCCCATCAGGAAGTCCAGGATCCAGTTGCAGAGGGAGGTGTTTAGTCCCAGGGTGTACAGGAGGGGACTAAGTACACAACCTTGAGGGGCTCCAGTGTTGAGGATCAGAGTGGCAGATGTGTTGCTGCCTACCCTTACCACCTGGGGCAGTGTCCAGGATCCAGTTGCAGAGGGAGGTGATTAGTCCCAGGGTGTACAGGAGGGGACTAAGTACACAACCTTGAGGGGCTCTGTTGAGGATCATGTTGTGTTGCTGCCTACCCTCTGGGAATCTAGGGTTTCTGGGGGCGGTGTCAGTGAGCCTTGAAGTCCAGGATCCAGTTGCAGAGGGAGGTGACCCAGGGTGTACAGGAGGGGACTGACTAGGGGCAGTGTTGAGGATCAGTGGCAGATGTGTTGCTGCCTACCCTTACCACCTGGGGGCAGTCAGCCAGGATTTGCAGGGGAGGTGATTAGTCCCAGGTGTACAGGAGGGGCTCCTTGAGGGGCTCCAGTGTTGAGGATCAGAGTGGCAGATGTGGGCACAGGAACTATTGTGGTCTGCTTGAAACCTCTAGGTCAGGGGAGGTTGAAAATGTCAGTGAAGACACTTGCCAGTTGGTCCATGCTCTGAGTACAAGTCCTGGTAATCTTAAAGGTCTTGCTCACATCAGCTACGGAAAGCGTGATCACACAGTCATATGGAACAGCTGGTGTTCTCATGCATGCTTCAGTGTTGCTTTCATCGTAGTGGGCATAAAAGGCATTTAGCTCATCTGCTCTGGACACTGGACAGCTCACGGTTGTGTTTCCCTTTCCCTTTGTAGTCCGTAATCATTGCAGGCCACATCCGACAAGCATCAGATTCATTCAAAGTCTTGTATTGATGCTTTTCTTATTTGATGGTTCGTCTGAGAGCAGGATTTCTCATAAGCTTCCGGATTAGTGTCCCGCTCCTTGAAAGCTGGCAGCTCTAGCCTTTAGCTCGGTGCGGATGTTGCCTGTATTCCATGGCTTCTGGTTGGGATACGTACGTTCTGTCACTGCGGGGATGATGTTGTCGACGCAACTTATTAATCAAGCCGGTGACTGAGGAGGTGTACTCCTCAATGCAGTTCGTTGAATCGAGGAACGTGTTCTTGTCTGTGCTGCTAAACAGTAGCGCAGCATCTGCGTCATCTGACCACTTCCGTATTGAGCTAGTCACTGGTACTTCCTGCTTTCATTTTTGCTTGTACACAGGAATCAGGAGGATAGAATTATGGTCAGATTTGTCAAATGGAGGGCGAGGGAGAGCTTTGTACGCATCTCTGTGTGTGGAGTTAAGGAGATGTTTTATCTTCTGTTTGCACGTGGCATGCTGGTTAACATTTGGTAAAACGTATTTAATTTTGTCGGCATTAAAGTCATTAAGTGGCCTTAAACAGCTGGTTGAGTGGCCTTATACAGCTGGTTGAGTGGCCTTAAACAGCTGGTTGAGGGCCTTTATACAGCTGGTTGAGTGGCCTTATACAGCTGGTTGAGTGGCCTTATACAGCTGGTTGCTGGCAGCTCTAGCCTTAAACAGCTGGTTGAGTGGCCTGTATTAAACAGCTGGTTGAGATTATACAGCTGGTTGAGTCATACAGGGGATGATGTTGAGTTATTAATCAAGCAGGCCTTATACAGCTGGTTGAGTGGCCTTATACAGCTGGTTGAGTGGCCTTATCTGGTTCTGACCACTTCCAGCTGGCTGAGTCACTGGTACTTTATACAGCTGGTTGAGTGGCCTTCATGGTTGACAGCTGGTTGAGTGGCCTTAAACAGCTGGTTGATGGCCTTATACAGCTGGTTGAGTGGCCTTATACAGCTGGTTGAGTGGCCTTCTACAGCTGGTTGAGTGGCCTTAGATACAGCTGCTGGTTGAGTGGCCTTATACAGCTGGTTGAGTGGCCTTATACAGCTGGTTGAGTGGCCTTCAACAGCTGGTTGAGTGGCCTTATACAGCTGGTTGAGTGGCCTTATACAGCTGGTTGAGGGGCCTTAAACAGCTGGTTGAGTGGCCTTATACAGCTGGTTGAGTGGCCTTAACAGCTGGTTGAGTGGCCTTTATACAGCTGGTTGAGTGGCCTTAAACAGCTGGTTGAGTGGCCTTATACAGCTGGTTGAGTGGCCTTAACAGCTGGTTGAGTGGCCTTTATACAGCTGGTTGAGTGGCCTTATACAGCTGGTTGAGTGGCCTTATACAGCTGGTTGAGTGGCCTTATACAGCTGGTTGAGTGGCCTTATACAGCTGGTTGAGTGGCCTTAACAGCTGGTTGAGTGGCCTTATACAGCTGGTTGAGTGGCCTTATACAGCTGGTTGAGTGGCCTTATACAGCTGGTTGAGTGGCCTTATACAGCTGGTTGAGTGGCCTTAACAGCTGGTTGAGTGGCCTTATACAGCTGGTTGAGTGGCCTTATACAGCTGGTTGAGTGGCCTTATACAGCTGGTTGAGTGGCCTTAAACAGCTGGTTGAGTGGCCTTATACAGCTGGTTGAGTGGCCTTATACAGCTGGTTGAGTGGCCTTATACAGCTGGTTGAGTGGCCTTATACAGCTGGTTGAGTGGCCTTATACAGCTGGTTGAGTGGCCTTATACAGCTGGTTGAGTGGCCTTATACAGCTGGTTGAGTGGCCTTATACAGCTGGTTGAGTGGCCTTATACAGCTGGTTGAGTGGCCTTAAACAGCTGGTTGAGTGGCCTTATACAGCTGGTTGAGTGGCCTTATACAGCTGGTTGAGTGGCCTTATACAGCTGGTTGAGTGGCCTTATACAGCTGGTTGAGTGGCCTTATACAGCTGGTTGAGTGGCCTTATACAGCTGGTTGAGTGGCCTTATACAGCTGGTTGAGTGGCCTTATACAGCTGGTTGAGTGGCCTTATACAGCTGGTTGAGTGGCCTTATACAGCTGGTTGAGTGGCCTTAAACAGCTGGTTGAGTGGCCTTATACAGCTGGTTGAGTGGCCTTATACAGCTGGTTGAGTGGCCTTATACAGCTGGTTGAGTGGCCTTATACAGCTGGTTGAGTGGCCTTAAACAGCTGGTTGAGTGGCCTTTAACAGCTGGTTGAGTGGCCTTATACAGCTGGTTGAGTGGCCTTATACAGCTGGTTGAGTGGCCTTAAACAGCTGGTTGAGTGGCCTTATACAGCTGGTTGAGTGGCCTTATACAGCTGGTTGAGTGGCCTTATACAGCTGGTTGAGTGGCCTTATACAGCTGGCTGAGTGGCCTTAAACAGCTGGTTGAGTGGCCTTTATACAGCTGGTTGAGTGGCCTTATACAGCTGGTTGAGTGGCCTTAAACAGCTGGTTGAGTGGCCTTTAACAGCTGGTTGAGTGGCCTTATACAGCTGGTTGTGGGGCCTTATACAGCTGGTTGAGTGGCCTTATACAGCTCGCTGAGTGGCCTTATAGAGTTGGTTGAGGGCGGTCTTAGTCCCAGCATCAGTTTGTGGTGGTAAATAGACGGCTACAAATAATATAGATGAGAACTCTATCGGTAGATAGTGTGGTCTACAGCTTATCATGAGGTATTCTTCCTCAGGCGAGCAACACCTTGAGAATTCTTTAAACACATACTCCGCCCCTCATCTTACCAGACGTAGCTGCTCTGTCCTGCCGATGGACGGAAAACCCAGCCAGCTCCATATTATCCGTGTCATCTAGGTGAAACATAAGATATTACAGTTTTTAATGTCCCCGTTGGTAGGATAGTCTCGACCGTAGATCATTCAGTTTCTTTTCCAGTGATTGGCCAGTAGAACCAATAGTAGTGGTGATTTACTCACTCGCCTCTGAATCCTCACATCCTGACCTTCTCCCCCTGTATCTCCCGTCATTTCTTCATGCGGATGACAAGGATTTGGGCCTGGGTCTCCGGGAAGCAGTATATCCTTTGTGTCGGACTCATTAAATAAAACATCTTTGTCCAGTTCGAGGTGAGTAATCACTCTTCTGATGTCCAGCAGCTCGTTTTGGTCATAAGAGACAGAAGAAGCAACTTTATGAACAAAATAAGTTGCAAACAATGCGAAAAAACGAACGAAATAGAGCAGTTGGTTAGGAGCCCGTAAAATGGCTGCCGTCCCCTCTGGTGCCATTATATCAGGGTTATTGGGCATATAGGGCATACTGTAGAGAGAAAGAGTTATTGAACAACAGAAAGAGAGGTAGAGAGATATAGAATTGGACATACTGTAGAGAGAGAGTTAGCGAGAGAGAGAGAGGGAAAGGGGGTGTTTAGAGAGATAGAAAGAGAGAGGGGTGGAGAGAGATGGAAAAGGAGAGGGGCGGAGAGAGAGATGGAAAGAGAGAGGGGTGGAGAGAGATGGAAAGAGAGAGGGGTGGAGAGAGATGGAAAAGGAGAGGGGCGGAGAGAGATGGAAAGAGAGAGGGGTGGAGAGATGGAAAAGGAGAGGGGCGGAGAGAGATGGAAAGAGAGAGGGGTGGAGAGAGAGAAAGAGAGAGGGGTGGAGAAAGACAGAAAGAGAGAGGGGTGGAGAGAGACTGAAAGAGAGAGGGGTGGAGAGAGAGAAAGAGGGGGAGGAGAGAGATGGAAAAGGAGAGGGGCAGAGAGAGAGAGATGGAATGAGAGAGGGGTGGAGAGAGAGAAAGAGAGAGGGGTGGAGAAAGACAGAAAGAGAGAGGGGTGGAGAGAGAAAAAGGGAGAAGGGTAGAGAGAGATGAAAAGAGAGAAGGGTGGAGAGAGACTGAAAGAAAAAGAAGTGGAGAGAGATGGAAAGAGAGAAGGGTGGAGAGAATGAAAGAGAGAAGGGTGGAGAGAGACTGAAAGAGGAGAGAGACTGAAAGAGGAGAGTGGAGAGAGATGGAAAGAGAGAAGGGTGGAGAGAGACTGAAAGAAAGAGAGGTGGAGAGAGATGGAAAGAGAGAAGGGTGGAGAGATGGAAAGAGAGAAGGGTGGAGAGAGTGAAAGAAAGAGGTGGAGAGAGACTGAAAGAGGGAGGGGTGGAGAGAGACATGAAAGAAAGAGAGAAGGGTGGAGAGAGATGGAAAGAGAGAAGGGTGGAGAGAGATGGAAAGAGGAGGGTGGAGAGAGATGGAAAGAGAGAAGGGTGGAGAGAGATGGAAAGAGGAGGGTGGAGAGAGATGGAAAGAGAGAAGGGTGGAGAGAGATGGAAAGAAAGAGAGGTGGAGAGAGACTGAAAGAAAGAGGTGGAGAGAGACTGAGAGAGGAGGGTGGAGAGAGATGGAAACAGAGAAGGGTGGAGAGAGATGGAAAAAGAGAGGGGAAAGAAATAGGAGAGTGACGGACACAGTCAGAGAGCAAGGGAGTGGAATCATAGAGAGAAGGGGGAGAAGGAGAGAGTGGAATAGACAGAGCAAGAGGACGAGAGATAGTCCTGTTGGTTTTCCTGAGGTTAGTCTCAGCAGCTGTCATCTCTTAGTCACTGGAACAAAGTCACCTTGGCCTGGCTGGCCTGCACGCTGTTGACAGGTGGCATGGGGAGGTAAAGGGAGGCTGTGGTAAGGGGAAGCTGATGCAGCATCTCTCTCTGCAGGTGCTGTGGTGTCAGAGGCCCCTGGAGCTCTGGTCCCTGTGCCTGTCATGTCCTGTAACACACCGTCACAGGTGCTGGAGGGAGGGGTGATCAGGGGAAGTAACCTCCCTTTCTTCTTTCTCCCTCTTCTCACACCCTGCATGTTCACAATGCCAAGGAATCAATTATTGATCCTTGTGTCTCGGGGAGCATTTCTCAGTGATGTTGTAGCAACTTGATCTCATCTATACACTCATCAATACAGAGAAGAAGAGGAGAGGAGGAGAGGAGGAGAGGAGAGGTTTAGGGGAGGAGGAGAGGATTAGGAGAGGAGGTGAGGAGAAGAAGAGAGGAGGAGATTAGGAGAAAAGGAGAGGAGGAGAGGATGAGGAGAGAAGGAGAGAAGGAGAGGATGAGGAGAGGAGGAGGAGGAGAGGAGGAGAGAAGGTCTGCAGAAGATAGTTTGGTGTCTGACATAGACCACTGTCAGGAAATTACTGTCACGGCGGTTTCAGAGCAAAGGCACTCATCAGTTGTGTGGTGTTCATGTCTGTGGGACTCATTTCCAATGTTTACTAAAAGAAAAATGATACAATAAATAATTTTTTCAACCTGAGACTCATTGGCCGTTGCTCATTTTCTGTGTAAAAGAACACATTTTCATTGATTGCACACTGTGTCCCCCCTTACACATTTACATTACACATAAATAAAAGCGTGGAAAAGTGTGTGTGCAGGTGAAAACAAGTAAAGATGAAACAAAAAGTTTTGTTGTGTGCCTTCACTCTGTCTTCCTCCTCACTGGGCCTGCTGTTTCAACATAGCACCAATAACCTGTCTCCCTGTCTCCCTGCCTGTCAGCCTGTCTCCCTGCCTGTCAGCCTGTCTCACTGCCTGTCTCCCTGCCTGTCAGCCTGTCTCCATGCCTGTCAGCCTGTCTCCCTGCCTGTCAGCCTGTCTCCCTGCCTGTCCCCCTGCCTGTCCACCTGTCTCCCTGCCTGTCTTCATGTCTCCCTGCCTGTCCCCTGTCCTGTCTGCCTGTCTGTCTCCTGCCTGTCTGCCTGTCTCCCCCTGCCTGTCTTCCTGCTGTCTGCTGTCTGTCATGTCTGCCTGTCTGCCTGTCTCCCTGCCTGTCTGCATGTCTCCCTGCCTGTCTCCTGTCTGTCTGCTGGTGTCCCTGTCTCTGCCTGTCTCCCTGCCTGTCTGCCTGTCTCCCTGCCTGTCTCCTCCCTGCCTGTCTCCCTGTCTGTCCTCCCTGCCTGTCTGCCTGCCTCCTGTCTCCCTGCCTGTCTGCCTGTCTGTGTCAGCCTGCCTCCCTGCCTGTCTCCCTGGTGTGTCTCCTGCCTGTCAGCCTGTCTCACTGCCTGTCTCCCTGCCTGTCAGCCTGTCTCCCTGCATGTCCCCTGCCTGTCCACCTGTCTCCCTGCCTGTCCCCCTGCCTGTCCACCTGTCTCCATGCCTGTCAGCCTGTCTCCCTGCCTGTCAGCCTGCCTCCCTGCCTGTCTCCCTGTCTGTCAGCCTGCTCCCTGCCTGTCTGCCTGTCTCCCTGCCTGTCTGCCTGTCTCCCTGCCTGTCAGCCTGCCTCCCTGCCTGTCTCCCTGCCTGTCAGCCTGTCTCCCTGCCTGTCTGCCTCTCCCTGCCTGTCAGCCTGTCCCTGCCTGTCTCTGTGTCTGTCTCCCTGCCTGTCAGCCTGCCTCCCTGCCTGTCTCCCTGTCTGTCAGCCTGTCTCCCTGCCTGTCTGCCTGCCTGTCTGCCTGTCTCCCTGCCTGTCAGCCTGTCTCCCTGCCTGTCTGCCTGTCTCCCTGCCTGTCAGCCTGTCTTCCGTTTTCCTCGCACCCTTTACCCTTTGTAGTGTGTGAAACTACAAAATGTCCTGCACAATGTTATTACAATACGTTATTTCAATACATTGTTAAAAATGCTGTGTTTTCCCACATTCTACCCCAGCCATGTGCAAAGTGAGGGAGTGATATAACAAATAAATAGCTTTGTATGTGTGGCTTCTTACCACCATCAATCAGTATGGCAAAAATAATTGATGATCAGAGGGCCTGAGACATAATTTTTGCAGAGAGAGAAGCTGGTGTGAAGAATTTTATGAACATGAGGGTCTTGTCTCTGTCAATTTGGAGTCTGACAGTGAGTTGGAATAAGACGATGAGATTGACCCTCAGCGAGCCCCAGGACCAGTCCGTCAGCAACCAACTCATCAGCAGCCTGCAGGACAGGAAATATGGACGTCGAAATGTTTTGAAATGGTTTGATCTTCATGCCCAAGGAATGAGCCACCCCGCACGGCTGTCCAATGTGATAAGGATGCAACCAGGGCCGACGCGGATGGAGGTTACTTATGTACAGGACACAACCCCTACGCTGGCCACTTGTGATATTATTCCACATCTTGGACATCTTGGCGTACAATGCGTTTGTCGTCTGGATGGAGTTGAACCCAGATTGGAACAGAGGGAAGCTCCAGAGGAGCTGGGCAGGGCTTTGGTAAGACCTCAAATCCAGAGGAGATGTCTCTTTCTAGAGGAGCTGGGCAGGGCAGGGCATTGGTAAGAGCTCACATCCAGAGGAGATGTCTCTTTCTAGAGGAGCTGGGCAGGGCTTTGGTAAGACCTCACATCCAGAGGAGATGTCTCTTTCTAGAGGAGCTGGGCAGGGCAGGGCATTGGGAGATGTCTCTTTCTAGAGGAGCTGGGCAGGGCATTGGTAAGACCTCACATCCAGAGGAGATGTCTCTTTCTAGAGGAGCTGGGCAGGGCATTGATAAGACCTCACATCCAGAGGAGATGTCTCTTTCTAGAGGAGCTGGGCAGGGCAGGGCATTGGTAAGACCTCACATCCAGAGGAGATGTCTCTTTCTAGAGGAGCTGGGCAGGGCAGGGCATTGGTAAGACCTCACATCCAGAGGAGACGTCTCTTTCTAGAGGAGCTGGGCAGGGCTTTGGTAAGACCTCAAATCCAGAGCAGAGGAGGAAACATATCCCAAGGACCCCAGCTTCTGCAGCCATCGTGAGGAGGATTCAGGAGGAGGATGCTGGTGCCCCATCCGCCCCGACCCACAGAACCAACTACTCCAATACCAGAAGTAAGTGTGAGTGATGTTGCTTGTGTGTGTGTCTGACTCTCCTACCTTGGGCTGCTGTAACTATATGTATATGTGAGTGAGTGAGTGAGTGAGTGAGTGAGTGAGTGAGTGAGTGACCTGAGTGAGTGAGTGAGTGAGTGAGTGAGTGAGTGAGTGAGTGAGTGAGTGAGTGAGTGAGTGAGTAAAATTCCTGAACTTTGTTTTCATCATTCTAGATTGAAGCTGTTAGCAACAAGAAGAAGCGCTGCGATGTGTGTGGACCCAAGGACAGGAAGACACATTCATCAAGTGCAAGAAATACATTTGCAACACAAACACAGTATAACTCTGTCCCTCATGTGGTGTGTAGACCGGCTCTAACTGGTGTTCAAGGGGGCTCATTTATAATTTCTGTAAAATTTGTCCTTTCAATTTTGTTCAGTTCAAAGCGATAAACATCAACAGTGATGAAAACCTTGTTTCATTTATATTTGGTCAAGATAAACATGATTTATTCAACCCATGTCTTGATTATAATTGATTTTTGTTGACAAAAATCTAGTTTTTTTTTTTAAACAGAGTAGCTCTTTCATTGACCATGTATACTGTCTATATTAACTGTCGACTGTAGATTATAACAGATGTTTTTGTTTACAAAAATCACATTTTATCCCAAAAAAGTTTAGCGCTTTTATGTGATCTAGGAGAGGTAAATGGCAAATGTTAATTATTATTATATATATACTGCTTGTAATTGATATAAGTCAACAACTAAATAAAACGTATTTTTACGTAAATCCTTATGGCTGTATTGTTTTAAATAATCAATTAATGGTTAAAATAGAAGATTAAATGCAAACTTAATTACATACTTACTTACATAATTTTTCGGTTCAATTATTTACTGATTAGTTAGGAGGAACGGTGAAGTAGTTAAACCCTTAAGCCCAAAACAATCCTAAGATTGGTGTCCTCTTACTGCTAGACATGACTACACTACTAAGGTGATTCATCTGTTGGTGTCCTCTTACTGCTAGACATGACTACACTACTAAGGTGATTCATCTGTTGGTGTCCTCTTACTGCTAGACATGACTACACTACTAAGGTGATTCATCTGTTGGTGTCCTATTACTGCTAGACATGACTACACTACTAAGGTGATTCATCTGTTGGTGTCCTCTTACTGCTAGACATGACTACACTACTAAGGTGATTCATCTGTTGGTGTCCTATTACTGCTAGACATGACTTCACTACTAAGGTGATTCATCTGTTGGTGTCCTCTTACTGCTAGACATGACTACACTACTAAGGTGATTCATCTGTTGGTGTCCTCTTACTGCTAGACATGACTACACTACTAAGGTGATTCATCTGTTGGTGTCCTATTACTGCTAGACATGACTACACTACTAAGGTGATTCATCTGTTGGTGTCCTATTACTGCTAGACATGACTACACTACTAAGGTGATTCATCTGTTGGTGTCCTCTTACTGCTAGACATGACTACACTACTAAGGTGATTCATCTGTTGGTGTCCTATTACTGCTAGACATGACTACACTACTAAGGTGATTCATCTGTTGGTGTCCTATTACTGCTAGACATGACTACACTACTAAGGTGATTCATCTGTTGGTGTCCTCTTACTGCTAGACATGACTACACTACTAAGATGATTCATCTGTTGGTGTCCTCTTACTGCTAGACATGACTTCACTACTAAGATGATTCATCTGTTGGTGTCCTATTACTGCTAGACATGACTACACTACTAAGATGATTCATCTGTTGGTGTCCTCTTACTGCTAGACATGACTACACTACTAAGGTGATTCATCTGTTGGTGTCCTATTACTGCTAGACATGACTACACTACTAAGATGATTCATCTGTTGGTGTCCTCTTACTGCTAGACATGACTACACTACTAAGGTGATTCATCTGTTGGTGTCCTATTACTGCTAGACATGACTACACTACTAAGGTGATTCATCTGTTGGTGTCCTCTTACTGCTAGACATGACTACACTACTAAGGTGATTCATCTGTTGGTGTCCTATTACTGCTAGACATGACTACACTACTAAGGTGATTCATCTGTTGGTGTCCTATTACTGCTAGACATGACTACACTACTAAGGTGATTCATCTGTTGGTGTCCTATTACTGCTAGACATGACTACACTACTAAGGTGATTCATCTGTTGGTGTCCTCTTACTGCTATAATTGACTTCACTACTAAGGTGATTCATCTGTTGGTGTCCTCTTACTGCTAGACATGACTACACTACTAAGGTGATTCATCTGTTGGTGTCCTCTTACTGCTATAATTGACTTCACTACTAAGGTGATTCATCTGTTGGTGTCCTCTTACTGCTATAATTGACTTCACTACTAAGGTGATTCATCTGTTGGTGTCCTCTTACTGCTAGACATGACTTCACTACTAAGGTGATTCATCTGTTGGTGTCCTCTTACTGCTAGACATGACTACACTACTAAGGTGATTCATCTGTTGGTGTCCTCTTACTGCTAGACATGACTACACTACTAAGGTGATTCATCTGTTGGTGTCCTCTTACTGCTAGACATGACTACACTACTAAGGTGATTCATCTGTTGGTGTCCTCTTACTGCTAGACATGACTACACTACTAAGGTGATTCATCTGTTGGTGTCCTCTTAATGCTAGACATGACTTCACTACTAAGGTGATTCATCTGTTGGTGTCCTCTTACTGGTAGACATGACTACACTACTAAGGTGATTCATCTGTTGGTGTCCTATTACTGCTAGACATGACTACACTACTAAGGTGATTCATCTGTTGGTGTCCTCTTACTGCTAGACATGACTACACTACTAAGGTGATTCATCTGTTGGTGTCCTCTTACTGCTAGACATGACTACACTACTAAGGTGATTCATCTGTTGGTGTCCTCTTACTGCTAGACATGACTACACTACTAAGGTGATTCATCTGTTGGTGTCCTCTTACTGCTAGACATGACTACACTACTAAGGTGATTCATCTGTTGGTGTCCTCTTACTGCTAGACATGACTACACTACTAAGGTGATTCATCTGTTGGTGTCCTCTTACTGCTAGACATGACTACACTACTAAGGTGATTCATCTGTTGGTGTCCTCTTACTGCTAGACATGACTTCACTACTAAGGTGATTCATCTGTTGGTGTCCTATTACTGCTAGATATGACTACACTACTAAGGTGATTCATCTGTTGGTGTCCTATTACTGCTAGAATGACTACACTACTAAGGTGATTCATCTGTTGGTGTCCTCTTACTGCTAGACATGACTACACTACTAAGGTGATTCATCTGTTGGTGTCCTCTTACTGCTAGACATGACTACACTACTAAGGTGATTCATCTGTTGGTGTCCTATTACTGCTAGACATGACTACACTACTAAGGTGATTCATCTGTTGGTGTCCTATTACTGCTAGACATGACTACACTACTAAGGTGATTCATCTGTTGGTGTCCTCTTACTGCTATAATTGACTTCACTACTAAGGTGATTCATCTGTTGGTGTCCTCTTACTGCTAGACATGACTTCACTACTAAGGTGATTCATCTGTTGGTGTCCTCTTACTGCTAGACATGACTACACTACTAAGGTGATTCATCTGTTGGTGTCCTCTTACTGCTAGACATGACTACACTACTAAGGTGATTCATCTGTTGGTGTCCTCTTACTGCTAGACATGACTACACTACTAAGGTGATTAATCTGTTGGTGTCCTCTTACTGCTAGACATGACTACACTACTAAGGTGATTCATCTGTTGGTGTCCTCTTACTGCTAGACATGACTACACTACTAAGGTGATTCATCTGTTGGTGTCCTATTACTGCCAGATATGACTACACTACTACGGTGATTCATCTGTTGGTGTCCTATTACTGCTAGACATGACTACACTACTAAGGTGATTCATCTGTTGGTGTCCTCTTACTGCTAGACATGACTACACTACTAAGGTGATTCATCTGTTGGTGTCCTCTTACTGCTAGACATGACTACACTACTAAGGTGATTCATCTGTTGGTGTCCTATTACTGCTAGACATGACTACACTACTAAGGTGATTCATCTGTTGGTGTCCTATTACTGCTAGACATGACTACACTACTAAGGTGATTCATCTGTTGGTGTCCTCTTACTGCTATAATTGACTTCACTACTAAGGTGATTCATCTGTTGGTGTCCTCTTACTGCTAGACATGACTTCACTACTAAGGTGATTCATCTGTTGGTGTCCTCTTACTGCTAGACATGACTACACTACTAAGGTGATTCATCTGTTGGTGTCCTCTTACTGCTAGACATGACTACACTACTAAGGTGATTCATCTGTTGGTGTCCTCTTACTGCTAGACATGACTACACTACTAAGGTGATTCATCTGTTGGTGTCCTCTTACTGCTAGACATGACTACACTACTAAGGTGATTCATCTGTTGGTGTCCTCTTACTGCTAGACATGACTTCACTACTAAGGTGATTCATCTGTTGGTGTCCTCTTACTGCTATAATTGACTTCACTACTAAGGTGATTCATCTGTTGGTGTCCTCTTACTGCTAGACATGACTACACTACTAAGATGATTCATCTGTTGATGTCCTCTTACTGCTAGACATGACTTCACTACTAAGGTGATTCATCTGTTGGTGTCCTCTTACTGCTAGACATGACTACACTACTAAGATGATTCATCTGTTGATGTCCTCTTACTGCTCGACATGACTACACTACTAAGATGATTCATCTGTTGGTGTCCTCTTACTGCTAGACATGACTTCACTACTAAGGTGATTCATCTGTTGGTGTCCTCTTACTGCTAGACATGACTACACTACTAAGATGATTCATCTGTTGATGTCCTCTTACTGCTCGACATGACTACACTACTAAGATGATTCATTTGTTGGTGTCCTCTTACTGCTTGACACGACTTCACTACTAAGGTGATTCATCTGTTGATGTCCTCTTACTGCTCGACATGACTACACTACTAAGATGATTCATCTGTTGGTGTCCTCTTACTGCTTGACACGACTTCACTACTAAGGTGATTCATCTGTTGATGTCCTCTTACTGCTAGACATGACTTCACTACTAAGGTGATTCATCTGTTGGTGTCCTCTTACTGCTTGACACGACTTCACTACCAAGATGATTAATCTGTTGGTGTCCTCTTACTGCTAGACATGACTACACTACTAAGGTGATTCATCTGTTGGTGTCCTATTACTGCTAGACATGACTTCACTACTAAGGTGATTCATCTGTTGGTGTCCTCTTACTGCTAGACATGACTACACTACTAAGGTGATTCATCTGTTGTTGTCCTCGTACTGCTCGACATGACTACACTACTAAGGTGATTCATCTGTTGGTGTCCTCTTACTGCTAGACATGACTACACTACTAAGGTGATTCATCTGTTGGTGTCCTCTTACTGCTAGACATGACTTCACTACTAAGGTGATTCATCTGTTGGTGTCCTCTTACTGCTAGACATGACTTCACTACTAAGGTGATTCATCTGTTGGTGTCCTCTTACTGCTAGACATGACTACACTACTAAGGTGATTCATCTGTTGGTGTCCTATTACTGCTAGACATGACTTCACTACTAAGGTGATTCATCTGTTGGTGTCCTCTTACTGCTAGACATGACTACACTACTAAGGTGATTCATCTGTTGGTGTCCTCTTACTGCTAGACATGACTACACTACTAAGGTGATTCATCTGTTGGTGTCCTCTTACTGCTAGACATGACTACACTACTAAGGTGATTCATCTGTTGGTGTCCTCTTACTGCTAGACATGACTACACTACTAAGGTGATTCATCTGTTGGTGTCCTCTTACTGCTAGACATGACTACACTACTAAGGTGATTCATCTGTTGGTGTCCTCTTACTGCTAGACATGACTACACTACTAAGGTGATTCATCTGTTGGTGTCCTATTACTGCCAGATATGACTACACTACTAAGGTGATTCATCTGTTGGTGTCCTATTACTGCTAGACATGACTACACTACTAAGGTGATTCATCTGTTGGTGTCCTCTTACTGCTAGACATGACTACACTACTAAGGTGATTCATCTGTTGGTGTCCTCTTACTGCTAGACATGACTACACTACTAAGGTGATTCATCTGTTGGTGTCCTATTACTGCTAGACATGACTACACTACTAAGGTGATTCATCTGTTGGTGTCCTATTACTGCTAGACATGACTACACTACTAAGGTGATTCATCTGTTGGTGTCCTCTTACTGCTATAATTGACTTCACTACTAAGGTGATTCATCTGTTGGTGTCCTCTTACTGCTAGACATGACTTCACTACTAAGGTGATTCATCTGTTGGTGTCCTCTTACTGCTAGACATGACTACACTACTAAGGTGATTCATCTGTTGGTGTCCTCTTACTGCTAGACATGACTACACTACTAAGGTGATTCATCTGTTGGTGTCCTCTTACTGCTAGACATGACTACACTACTAAGGTTATTCATCTGTTGGTGTCCTCTTACTGCTAGACATGACTACACTACTAAGGTGATTCATCTGTTGGTGTCCTCTTACTGCTAGACATGACTTCACTACTAAGGTGATTCATCTGTTGGTGTCCTCTTTACTGCTATAATTGACTTCACTACTAAGGTGATTCATCTGTTGGTGTCCTCTTACTGCTAGACATGACTACACTACTAAGATGATTCATCTGTTGATGTCCTCTTACTGCTAGACATGACTACACTACTAAGGTGATTCATCTGTTGGTGTCCTCTTACTGCTAGACATGACTACACTACTAAGATGATTCATCTGTTGGTGTCCTCTTACTGCTAGACATGACTACACTACTAAGATGATTCATCTGTTGATGTCCTCTTACTGCTAGACATGACTACACTACTAAGGTGATTCATCTGTTGGTGTCCTCTTTACTGCTAGACATGACTACACTACTAAGATGATTCATCTGTTGATGTCCTCTTACTGCTCGACATGACTACACTACTAAGATGATTCATCTGTTGGTGTCCTCTTACTGCTAGACATGACTTCACTACTAAGGTGATTCATCTGTTGGTGTCCTCTTACTGCTAGACATGACTACACTACTAAGATGATTCATCTGTTGGTGTCCTCTTACTGCTCGACATGACTACACTACTAAGATGATTCATCTGTTGGTGTCCTCTTACTGCTAGACATGACTTCACTACTAAGGTGATTCATCTGTTGGTGTCCTCTTACTGCTAGACATGACTACACTACTAAGATGATTCATCTGTTGATGTCCTCTTACTGCTCGACATGACTACACTACTAAGATGATTCATTTGTTGGTGTCCTCTTACTGCTTGACACGACTTCACTACTAAGGTGATTCATCTGTTGATGTCCTCTTACTGCTCGACATGACTACACTACTAAGATGATTCATCTGTTGGTGTCCTCTTACTGCTTGACACGACTTCACTACTAAGGTGATTCATCTGTTGATGTCCTCTTACTGCTAGACATGACTTCACTACTAAGGTGATTCATCTGTTGGTGTCCTCTTACTGCTTGACACGACTTCACTACCAAGATGATTAATCTGTTGGTGTCCTCTTACTGCTAGACATGACTACACTACTAAGGTGATTCATCTGTTGGTGTCCTATTACTGCTAGACATGACTTCACTACTAAGGTGATTCATCTGTTGGTGTCCTCTTACTGCTAGACATGACTACACTACTAAGGTGATTCATCTGTTGTTGTCCTCGTACTGCTCGACATGACTTCACTACTAAGATGATTCATCTGTTGATGTCCTCTGACTGCTAAACATGACTTCAATACAAAGGTGATTCATCTGTTGGTGTCCTCTTACTGCTAGACATGACTACACTACTAATGTGATTCATCTGTTGGTGTCCTCTTACTGCTAGACATGACTACACTACTAAGATGATTCATCTGTTGATGTCCTCTGACTGCTAGACATGACTTCAATACAAAGATGATTCATCTGTTGGTGTCCTCTTACTGCTAGACATGACTTCACTACTAAGATGATTCATCTGTTGATGTCCTCTGACTGCTAGACATGACTTCAATACAAAGGTGATTCATCTGTTGGTGTCCTCTTACTGCTAGACATGACTACACTACTAAGGTGATTCATCTGTTGGTGTCCTCTTACTGCTAGACATGACTTCTCTACTAAGATGATTCATCTGTTGATGTCCTCTTACAGCTAGACATTACTTCTCTACTAAGGTGATTCATCTGTTGGTGTCCTCTTACTGCTAGACATGACTTCTCTACTAAGGTGATTCATCTGTTGGTGTCCTCTTACTGCTAGACATGACTTCACTACTAAGATGATTCATCTGTTGATGTCCTCTTCCTGCTAGACATGACTACACTACTAAGGTGATTCATCTGTTGATGTCCTCTTCCTGCTAGACATGACTACACTACTAAGGTGATTCATCTGTTGATGTCCTCTTCCTGCTAGACATTACTTCACTACTAAGGTGATTCATCTGTTGGTGTCCTCTTACTAGACATGACTTCTCTACTAAGGTGATTCATCTGTTGGTGTCCTCTTACTGCTAGACATGACTTCACTACTAAGGTGATTCATCTGTTGGTGTCCTTTTAATGCTAGACATGACTACACTACTAAGGTGATTCATCTGTTGGTGTCCTCTTACTGCTAGACATGACTACACTACTAAGGTGATTCATCTGTTGGTGTCCTCTTACTGCTAGACATGACTACACTACTAAGGTGATTCATCTGTTGGTGTCCTATTACTGCTAGACATGACTACACTACTAAGGTGATTCATCTGTTGGTGTCCTATTACTGCTAGACATGACTATACTACTAAGGTGATTCATCTGTTGGTGTCCTCTTACTGCTAGACATGACTACACTACTAAGATGATTCATCTGTTGGTGTCCTCTTACTGCTAGACATGACTTCACTACTAAGATGATTCATCTGTTGGTGTCCTATTACTGCTAGACATGACTACACTACTAAGATGATTCATCTGTTGGTGTCCTCTTACTGCTAGACATGACTACACTACTAAGGTGATTCATCTGTTGGTGTCCTATTACTGCTAGACATGACTACACTACTAAGATCATTCATCTGTTGGTGTCCTCTTTACTGCTAGACATGACTACACTACTAAGGTGATTCATCTGTTGGTGTCCTATTACTGCTAGACATGACTACACTACTAAGGTGATTCATCTGTTGGTGTCCTCTTACTGCTAGACATGACTACACTACTAAGGTGATTCATCTGTTGGTGTCCTATTACTAGACATGACTACACTACTAAGGTGATTCATCTGTTGGTGTCCTATTACTGCTAGACATGACTACACTACTAAGGTGATTCATCTGTTGGTGTCCTATTACTGCTAGACATGACTACACTACTAAGGTGATTCATCTGTTGGTGTCCTATTACTGCTAGACATGACTACACTACTAAGGTGATTCATCTGTTGGTGTCCTATTACTGCTAGACATGACTACACTACTAAGGTGATTCATCTGTTGGTGTCCTCTTACTGCTATAATTGACTTCACTACTAAGGTGATTCATCTGTTGGTGTCCTCTTACTGCTAGACATGACTACACTACTAAGGTGATTCATCTGTTGGTGTCCTCTTACTGCTATAATTGACTTCACTACTAAGGTGATTCATCTGTTGGTGTCCTCTTACTGCTATAATTGACTTCACTACTAAGGTGATTCATCTGTTGGTGTCCTCTTACTGCTAGACATGACTTCACTACTAAGGTGATTCATCTGTTGGTGTCCTCTTACTGCTAGACATGACTACACTACTAAGGTGATTCATCTGTTGGTGTCCTCTTACTGCTAGACATGACTACACTACTAAGGTGATTCATCTGTTGGTGTCCTCTTACTGCTAGACATGACTACACTACTAAGGTGATTCATCTGTTGGTGTCCTCTTACTGCTAGACATGACTACACTACTAAGGTGATTCATCTGTTGGTGTCCTCTTAATGCTAGACATGACTTCACTACTAAGGTGATTCATCTGTTGGTGTCCTCTTACTGGTAGACATGACTACACTACTAAGGTGATTCATCTGTTGGTGTCCTATTACTGCTAGACATGACTACACTACTAAGGTGATTCATCTGTTGGTGTCCTCTTACTGCTAGACATGACTACACTACTAAGGTGATTCATCTGTTGGTGTCCTCTTACTGCTAGACATGACTACACTACTAAGGTGATTCATCTGTTGGTGTCCTCTTACTGCTAGACATGACTACACTACTAAGGTGATTCATCTGTTGGTGTCCTCTTACTGCTAGACATGACTACACTACTAAGGTGATTCATCTGTTGGTGTCCTCTTACTGCTAGACATGACTACACTACTAAGGTGATTCATCTGTTGGTGTCCTCTTACTGCTAGACATGACTACACTACTAAGGCATTCATCTGTTGGTGTCCTCTTACTGCTAGACATGACTACACTACTAAGGTGATTCATCTGTTGGTGTCCTATTACTGCCAGATATGACTACACTACTAAGGTGATTCATCTGTTGGTGTCCTATTACTGCTAGACATGACTACACTACTAAGGTGATTCATCTGTTGGTGTCCTCTTACTGCTAGACATGACTACACTACTAAGGTGATTCATCTGTTGGTGTCCTCTTACTGCTAGACATGACTACACTACTAAGGTGATTCATCTGTTGGTGTCCTATTACTGCTAGACATGACTACACTACTAAGGTGATTCATCTGTTGGTGTCCTATTACTGCTAGACATGACTACACTACTAAGGTGATTCATCTGTTGGTGTCCTCTACTGCTATAATTGACTTCACTACTAAGGTGATTCATCTGTTGGTGTCCTCTTACTGCTAGACATGACTTCACTACTAAGGTGATTCATCTGTTGGTGTCCTCTTACTGCTAGACATGACTACACTACTAAGGTGATTCATCTGTTGGTGTCCTCTTACTGCTAGACATGACTACACTACTAAGGTGATTCATCTGTTGGTGTCCTCTTACTGCTAGACATGACTACACTACTAAGGTGATTCATCTGTTGGTGTCCTCTTACTGCTAGACATGACTACATTACTAAGGTGATTCATCTGTTGGTGTCCTCTTACTGCTAGACATGACTTCACTACTAAAAGGTGATTCATCTGTTGGTGTCCTCTTACTGCTATAATTGACTTCACTACTAAGGTGATTCATCTGTTGGTGTCCTCTTACTGCTAGACATGACTACACTACTAAGATGATTCATCTGTTGATGTCCTCTTACTGCTAGACATGACTTCACTACTAAGGTGATTCATCTGTTGGTGTCCTCTTACTGCTAAACATGACTACACTACTAAGATGATTCATCTGTTGATGTCCTCTTACTGCTCGACATGACTACACTACTAAGATGATTCATCTGTTGGTGTCCTCTTACTGCTAGACATGACTTCACTACTAAGGTGATTCATCTGTTGGTGTCCTCTTACTGCTAGACATGACTACACTACTAAGATGATTCATCTGTTGGTGTCCTCTTACTGCTCGACATGACTACACTACTAAGATGATTCATCTGTTGGTGTCCTCTTACTGCTTGACACGACTTCACTACTAAGGTGATTCATCTGTTGGTGTCCTCTTACTGCTTGACACGACTTCACTACCAAGATGATTAATCTGTTGGTGTCCTCTTACTGCTAGACATGACTTCACTACTAAGGTGATTCATCTGTTGATGTCCTCTTACTGCTAGACATGACTTCACTACTAAGGTGATTCATCTGTTGGTGTCCTCTTACTGCTTGACACGACTTCACTACCAAGATGATTAATCTGTTGGTGTCCTCTTACTGCTAGACATGACTACACTACTAAGGTGATTCATCTGTTGGTGTCCTATTACTGCTAGACATGACTTCACTACTAAGGTGATTCATCTGTTGGTGTCCTCTTACTGCTAGACATGACTACACTACTAAGGTGATTCATCTGTTGTTGTCCTCGTACTGCTCGACATGACTACACTACTAAGGTGATTCATCTGTTGGTGTCCTCTTACTGCTAGACATGACTACACTACTAAGGTGATTCATCTGTTGGTGTCCTCTTACTGCTAGACATGACTACACTACTAAGGTGATTCATCTGTTGGTGTCCTCTTACTGCTAGACATGACTTCACTACTAAGGTGATTCATCTGTTGGTGTCCTCTTACTGCTAGACATGACTACACTACTAAGGTGATTCATCTGTTGGTGTCCTCTTACTGCTAGACATGACTACACTACTAAGGTGATTCATCTGTTGGTGTCCTCTTACTGCTAGACATGACTACACTACTAAGGTGATTCATCTGTTGGTGTCCTCTTACTGCTAGACATGACTACACTACTAAGGTGATTCATCTGTTGGTGTCCTCTTACTGCTAGACATGACTACACTACTAAGGTGATTCATCTGTTGGTGTCCTCTTACTGCTAGACATGACTACACTACTAAGGTGATTCATCTGTTGGTGTCCTCTTACTGCTAGACATGACTACACTACTAAGGTGATTCATCTGTTGGTGTCCTCTTACTGCTAGACATGACTACACTACTAAGGTGATTCATCTGTTGGTGTCCTATTACTGCCAGATATGACTACACTACTAAGGTGATTCATCTGTTGGTGTCCTATTACTGCTAGACATGACTACACTACTAAGGTGATTCATCTGTTGGTGTCCTCTTACTGCTAGACATGACTACACTACTAAGGTGATTCATCTGTTGGTGTCCTCTTACTGCTAGACATGACTACACTACTAAGGTGATTCATCTGTTGGTGTCCTATTACTGCTAGACATGACTACACTACTAAGGTGATTCATCTGTTGGTGTCCTATTACTGCTAGACATGACTACACTACTAAGGTGATTCATCTGTTGGTGTCCTCTTACTGCTATAAT
This sequence comes from Oncorhynchus keta, assembly GCF_023373465.1. Classification (NCBI taxonomy): domain Eukaryota; kingdom Metazoa; phylum Chordata; class Actinopteri; order Salmoniformes; family Salmonidae; genus Oncorhynchus; species Oncorhynchus keta. The sequence continues at coordinate 84,773,047 of NC_068424.1, forward strand.
TGACTTCACTACTAAGGTGATTCATCTGTTGGTGTCCTCTTACTGCTAGACATGACTTCACTACTAAGGTTATTCATCTGTTGGTGTCCTCTTACTGCTAGACATGACTACACTACTAAGGTGATTCATCTGTTGGTGTCCTCTTACTGCTAGACATGACTACACTACTAAGGTGATTCATCTGTTGGTGTCCTCTTACTGCTAGACATGACTACACTACTAAGGTGATTCATCTGTTGGTGTCCTCTTACTGCTAGACATGACTACACTACTAAGGTGATTCATCTGTTGGTGTCCTCTTACTGCTAGACATGACTTCACTACTAAGGTGATTCATCTGTTGGTGTCCTCTTACTGCTATAATTGACTTCACTACTAAGGTGATTCATCTGTTGGTGTCCTCTTACTGCTAGACATGACTACACTACTAAGATGATTCATCTGTTGATGTCCTCTTACTGCTAGACATGACTTCACTACTAAGGTGATTCATCTGTTGGTGTCCTCTTACTGCTAGACATGACTACACTACTAAGATGATTCATCTGTTGATGTCCTCTTACTGCTCGACATGACTACACTACTAAGATGATTCATCTGTTGGTGTCCTCTTACTGCTAGACATGACTTCACTACTAAGGTGATTCATCTGTTGGTGTCCTCTTACTGCTAGACATGACTACACTACTAAGATGATTCATCTGTTGATGTCCTCTTACTGCTCGACATGACTACACTACTAAGATGATTCATTTGTTGGTGTCCTCTTACTGCTTGACACGACTTCACTACTAAGGTGATTCATCTGTTGATGTCCTCTTACTGCTCGACATGACTACACTACTAAGATGATTCATCTGTTGGTGTCCTCTTACTGCTTGACACGACTTCACTACTAAGGTGATTCATCTGTTGATGTCCTCTTACTGCTAGACATGACTTCACTACTAAGGTGATTCATCTGTTGGTGTCCTCTTACTGCTTGACACGACTTCACTACCAAGATGATTAATCTGTTGGTGTCCTCTTACTGCTAGACATGACTACACTACTAAGGTGATTCATCTGTTGGTGTCCTATTACTGCTAGACATGACTTCACTACTAAGGTGATTCATCTGTTGGTGTCCTCTTACTGCTAGACATGACTACACTACTAAGGTGATTCATCTGTTGTTGTCCTCGTACTGCTCGACATGACTTCACTACTAAGATGATTAATCTGTTGGTGTCCTCTTACTGCTAGACATGACTTCACTACTAAGGTGATTCATCTGTTGGTGTCCTCTTACTGCTAGACATGACTACACTACTAAGGTGATTCATCTGTTGGTGTCCTATTACTGCTAGACATGACTTCACTACTAAGATGATTCATCTGTTGATGTCCTCTGACTGCTAGACATGACTTCAATACAAAGGTGATTCATCTGTTGGTGTCCTCTTACTGCTAGACATGACTACACTACTAAGGTGATTCATCTGTTGGTGTCCTCTTACTGCTAGACATGACTTCTCTACTAAGATGATTCATCTGTTGATGTCCTCTTACAGCTAGACATGACTTCTCTACTAAGGTGATTCATCTGTTGGTGTCCTCTTACTGCTAGGCATGACTTCTCTACTAAGGTGATTCATCTGTTGGTGTCCTCTTACTGCTAGACATGACTTCACTACTAAGATGATTCATCTGTTGATGTCCTCTTCCTGCTAGACATGACTACACTACTAAGGTGATTCATCTGTTGGTGTCCTCTTACTGCTAGACATGACTTCACTACTAAGGTGATTCATCTGTTGATGTCCTCTTCCTGCTAGACATTACTTCACTACTAAGGTGATTCATCTGTTGGTGTCCTCTTACTGCTAGACATGACTTCTCTACTAAGATGATTCATCTGTTGATGTCCTCTTACAGCTAGACATGACTTCTCTACTAAGGTGATTCATCTGTTGGTGTCCTCTTACTGCTAGACATGACTTCTCTACTAAGGTGATTCATCTGTTGGTGTCCTCTTACTGCTAGACATGACTTCACTACTAAGATGATTCATCTGTTGATGTCCTCTTCCTGCTAGACATGACTACACTACTAAGGTGATTCATCTGTTGATGTCCTCTTACAGCTAGACATGACTTCTCTACTAAGGTGATTCATCTGTTGGTGTCCTCTTACTGCTAGGCATAACTTCACTACTAAGATGATTCATCTGTTGATGTCCTCTTCCTGCTAGACATGACTACACTACTAAGGTGATTCATCTGTTGGTGTCCTCTTACTGCTAGACATGACTTCACTACTAAGGTGATTCATCTGTTGGTGTCCTTTTAATGCTAGACATGACTACACTACTAAGGTGATTCATCTGTTGATGTCCTCTGACTGCTACTGATATTTACGCTCGTGATATTTAGGCTAATGATGTTTAGGCTACTGATGTTTAGGCTACTGATATTTAGGCTAATGATGTTTAGGCTTCTGATGTTTAGGCTACTGATCTTTAGGCTATTGATGTTTAGGCTACTGATGTTTAGGCCAATGATATTTAGGCTAATGAAGTTTAGGCTACTGATGTTTAGGCCAATGATGTTTAGGCTAATGAAGTTTAGGCTACTGATGTTTAGGCTAATGATGTTTAGGCCAATGATGTTTAGGCTAATGATGTTTAGGCCAATGATGTTTAGACTAATGACGTTTAGGCTACTGATGTTTAGGCTAATGATGTTTAGGCCAATGATGTTTAGGCTAATGAAGTTTAGGCTACTGATGTTTAGGCTAATGATGTTTAGGCCAATGATGTTTAGGCTAATGATGTTTAGGCTACTGATGTTTAGGCTAATGATGTTTAGGCTACTGATATTTCTTCTAATGATGTTTAGGCTACTGGTATTTATTCTAATGATGTTTAGGCTACTGATGTTTAGGCTACTGATGTTTAGGCTAATGATGTTTAGGCTACTTATATTTAGGCTAATGATGTTTAGGCTTCTGATGTTTATGCTACTGATGTTTAGGCTACTGATGTTTAGGCTACTGATGTTTAGGCTACTGATGTTTAGGCTAATGATGTTTAGGCTACCGATGTTTAGCCTACTGATGTTTAGGCTAATGCTGTTTAGGCTAATGAAGTTTAGGCTACTGATGTTTAGGCGAATGATGTTTAGGCCAATGATGTTTAGGCTACTGATGTTTAGGCTACTGATGTTTAGGCTAATGCTGTTTAGGCTAATGCAGTTTAGGCTACTGATGTTTAGGCTAATGAAGTTTAGGCTACTGATGTTTAGGCTAATGATGTTTAGGCCAATGATGTTTAGGCTACTGATGTTTAGGCTACTGATGTTTAGGCTAATGCTGTTTAGTCTAATGAAGTTTAGGCTACTGATGTTTAGGCTAATGATGTTTAGGCCAATGATGTTTAGGCTAATGAAGTTTAGGCTACTGATGTTTAGGCTAATGATGTTTAGGCCAATTATGTTTAGGCTAATGATGTTTAGGCTACTGATGTTTATGCTACTGATATTAGCTAATGATGTTTAGGCTACTGATGTTTAGGCTACTGATGTTTAGGCTACTGATGTTTAGGCTAATGATGTTTAGGCTAATGATGTTTAGGCTACTGATATTTCTTCTAATGATGTTTAGGCTACTGGTATTTATTCTAATGATGTTTAGGCTACTGATGTTTAGGCTAATGATGTTTAGGCTACTGATGTTTAGGCTAATGATGTTTAGGCTTCTGATGTTTATGCTACTGATGTTTAGGCTATTGATGTTTAGGCTATTGATGTTTAGGCTACTGATGTTTTTATGATCTGACTGCTTGCTCTTTAGGGTTTTAGGCTGTGTTTCTGTGTAGCATTTTGTGACATTGGCTGATGTAGAAGACATATGGCTGTAGATGATCAGTGATAGCCCAGCGCTGTTAAAAGGCAGATGGTTATAGATGATCAGTGATAGCCCAGCAGTGTTAAAAGGCAGATGGCTATAGATGATCAGTGAAGGCCCAGCAGTGTTAAAAGGCAGATGGCTATAGATGGTCAGTGAAGGCCCAGCAGTGTTAAAAGGCAGATTTACATTTACATTTAAGTCATTTAGCAGACGCTCTTATCCAGAGCGACTTACAAATTGGTGCATTCACCTTATGACATCCAGTAGAATAGTCACTTTAAAATAGTGCATCTAAATCTTAAAGGGGGGGGGGTGAGAAGGATTACTTATCCTATCCTAGGTATTCCTTAAAGAGGTGGGGTTTCAGGTTTCTCCGGAAGGTGGTGATTGACTCCGCTGTCCTGGCGTCGTGAGGGAGTTTGTTCCACCATTGGGGGGCCAGAGCAGCGAACAGTTTTGACTGGGCTGAGCGGGAACTGTACTTCCTCAGTGGTAGGGAGGCGAGCAGGCCAGAGGTGGATGAACAGGGCTCCGGGCAGCCGAGCGGAAATGGAGGAAAACTCGCCTCCCTGCGGACCTGGCATCCTTTCACTCCCTCCTCTCTACATTTTCCTCCTCTGTCTCTGCTGCTAAAGCCACTTTCTACCATTCTAAATTCCAAGCATCTGCCTCTAACCCTAGGAAGCTCTTTGCCACCTCCTCCCTCCTGAATCCCCCCCCCCCTCTCCCTCTCTGCAGATGACTTCGTCAACCATTTTGAAAAGAAGGTCGACGACATCCGATCCTCGTTTGCTAAGTCAAACGACACCGCTGGTTCTGCTCACACTACCCTACCCTATGCTCTGACCTCTTTCTCCCCTCTCTCTCCAGATGAAATCTCGCATCTTGTGACGGCCGGCCGCCCAACAACCTGCCCGCTTGACCCTATCCCCTCCTCTCTTCTCCAGACCATTTCCGGAGACCATCTCCCTTACCTCACCTCGCTCATCAACTCTTCCCTGACCGCTGGCTACGTCCCTTCTGTCTTCAAGAGAGCGAGAGTTGCACCCCTTCTGAAAAAACCTACACTCGATCCCTCCGATGTCAACAACTACAGACCAGTATCCCTTCTCTCTTTTCTCTCCAAAACTCTTGAGCGTGCCGTCCTTGGCCAGCTCTACCGCTATCTCTCTCAGAATGACCTTCTTGATCCTAATCAGTCAGGTTTCAAGACTAGTCATTCAACTGAGACTGCTCTTCTCTGTATCACGGAGGCGCTGCGCACTGCTAAAGCTAACTCTCTCTCCTCTGCTCTCATCCTTCTAGACCTATCGGCTGCCTTCGATACTGTGAACCATCAGATCCTCCTCTCCACCCTCTCCGAGTTGGGCATCTCCGGCGCGGCCCACGCTTGGATTGCGTCCTACCTGACAGGTCGCTCCTACCAGGTGGCGTGGCGAGAATCTGTCTCCTCACCACGCGCTCTCACCACTGGTGTCCCCCAGGGCTCTGTTCTAGGCCCTCTCTTATTCTCGCTATACACCAAGTCACTTGGCTCTGTCATAACCTCACATGGTCTCTCCTATCATTGCTATGCAGACGACACACAATTAATCTTCTCCTTTCCCCCTTCTGATGACCAGGTGGCGAATCGCATCTCTGCATGTCTGGCAGACATATCAGTGTGGATGACGGATCACCACCTCAAGCTGAACCTCAGCAAGACGGAGCTCCTCTTCCTCCCGGGGAAGGACTGCCCGTTCCATGATCTCGCCATCAAGGTTGACAACTCCATTGTGTCCTCCTCCCAGAGCGCTAAGAACCTTGGCGTGATCCTGGACAACACCCTGTCGTTCTCAACTAACATCAAGGCGGTGTCCCGTTCCTGTAGGTTCATGCTCTACAACATCCGCAGAGTACGACCCTGCCTCACACAGGAAGCGGCGCAGGTCCTAATCCAGGCACTTGTCATCTCCCGTCTTGATTACTGCAACTCGCTGTTGGCTGGGCTCCCTGCCTGTGCCATTAAACCCCTACAACTCATCCAGAACGCCGCAGCCCGTCTGGTGTTCAACCTTCCCAAGTTCTCTCACGTCACCCCGCTCCTCCGCTCTCTCCACTGGCTTCCAGTTGAAGCTCGCATCCGCTACAAGACCATGGTGCTTGCCTACGGAGCTGTGAGGGAACGGCACCTCAGTACCTCCAGGCTCTGATCAGGCCCTACACCCAAACAAGGGCACTGCGTTCATCCACCTCTGGCCTGCTCGCCTCCCTACCACTGAGGAAGTACAGTTCCCGCTCAGCCCAGTCAAAACTGTTCGCTGCTCTGGCCCCCCAATGGTGGAACAAACTCCCTCACGACGCCAGGACAGCGGAGTCAATCACCACCTTCCGGAGACACCTGAAACCCCACCTCTTCAAGGAATACCTAGGATAGGGTAAGTAATCCTTCTCACCCCCCTAAAAATATTTATATGCACTACTGTAAAGTGGCTGTTCCACTGGATGTCATAAGGTGTATGCACCAATTTGTAAGTCGCTCTGGATAAGAGCGTCTGCTAAATGACTTAAATGTAATGTAAATGTAAATGGATGAACGCAGTGCCCTTGTTTGGGTGTAGGGCCTGATCAGAGCCTGGAGGTACTGAGGTGCCGTTCCCCTCACAGCTCCGTAGGCAAGCACCATGGTCTTGTAGTGGATGCGAGCTTCAACTGGAAGCCAGTGGAGAGAGCGGAGGAGCGGGGTGACGTGAGAGAACTTGGGAAGGTTGAACACCAGACGGGCTGCGGCGTTCTGGATGAGTTGTAGGGGTTTAATGGCACAGGCAGGGAGCCCAGCCAACAGCGAGTTGCAGTAATCCAGACGGGAGATGACAAGTGCCTGGATTAGGACCTGCGCCACTTCCTGTGTGAGGCAGGGTCGTACTCTGCGGATGTTGTAGAGCATGAACCTACAGGAACGGGCCACCGCCTTGATGTTAGTTGAGAACGACAGGGTGTTGTCCAGGATCACGCCAAGGTTCTTAGCGCTCTGGGAGGAGGACACAATGGAGTTGTCAACCGTGATGGCGAGATCATGGAACGGGCAGTCCTTCCCGGGAGGAAGAGCAGCTCCGTCTTGCCGAGGTTCAGCTTGAGGTGGTGATCCGTCATCCACACTGATATGTCTGCCAGACATGCAGAGATGCGGTCGCCACCTGGTCACAGAAAGGGAAAGGAGAAGATTAATTGTGTGTCGTCTGCATAGCAATGATAGGAGAGACCATGTGAGGTTCTGACAGAGCCAAGTGACTTGGTGTATAGCGAGAATAGGAGAGGGCCTAGAACAGAGCCCTGGGGGACACCAGTGGTGAGAGCGCGTGGTGAGGAGACAGATTCTCGCCACGCCACCTGGTAGGAGCGACCTGTCAGGTAGGACGCAATCCAAGCGTGGGCCGCGCCGGAGATGCCCAACTCGGAGAGGGTGGAGAGGATGGCTATAGATGGTCAGTGAAGGCCCAGCAGTGTTAAAAGGCAGATGGCTGTAGATGATCAGTGAAGGCCCAGCAGTGTTAATAAAAGTCAGATGGCTGTAGATGATCGGTGAAGGCCCAGCAGTGTTAAAAGGCAGATGGCTATAGATGGTCAGTGAAGGCCCAGCAGTGTTAAAAGGCAGATGGCTATAGATGGTCAGTGAAGGCCCAGCAGTGTTAGTAAAAGTCCGATGGCTGTAGATGATCAGTGAAGGCCCAGCAGTGTTAATTAAAGGCAGATGGCTGTAGATGATCAGTGAAGGCCCAGCAGTGTTAAAAGTCAGATGGCTGTAGATGGTCAGTGAAGGCCCAGCAGTGTTAAAAGGCAGATGGCTATAGATGGTCAGTGAAAGCCCAGCAGTGTTAGTAAAAGTCTGATGGCTGTAGATGATCTAAATTAATCCCAAACTTCAGAGAGCTGACTTGATTCCTACCGCTAGACATGACATCACCTACCGCTAGACATGACATCACCTACCGCTAGACATGACATCACCTACCGCTAGACATGCCATCACCTACCGCTAGACATGCCATCACCTACCGCTAGACATGACATCACCTACCGCTAGACATGACATCACCTACCGCTAGACATGACATCACCTACCGCTAGACATGACATCACCTACCGCTAGACATGACATCAGCTACCGCTAGACATGACATCACCTACCGCTAGACATGACATCACCTACCGCTAGACATGACATCACCTACCGCTAGACATGACATCACCTACCGCTAGACATGACATCACCTACCGCTAGACATGACATCACCTATCGCTAGACATGACATCACCAAAACACAACTACCGCTAGACATGACATCACCAAAACACAACTACCGCTAGACATGACATCACCAAAACACAACTACCGCTAGACATGACATCACCAAAACACAACTACCGCTAGACATGACATCACTAAAACACAACTACCGCTAGACATGACATCACTAAAACACAACTACCGCTAGACATGACATCACCAAAACACAACTACCGCTAGACATGACATCACTAAAACACAACTACCGCTAGACATGACATCACTAAACACAACTACCGCTAGACATGACATCACTAAAAAACACAACTACCGCTAGACATGACATCACCAAAACACAACTACCGCTAGACATGACATCACTAAAACACAACTACCGCTAGACATGACATCACTAAAACACAACTACCGCTAGACATGACATCACTAAAACACAACTACCGCTAGACATGACATCACCAAAACACAACTACCGCTAGACATGACATCACTAAAACACAACTACCGCTAGACATGACATCACTAAAACACAACTACCGCTAGACATGACATCACTAAAACACAACTACCGCTAGACATGACATCACTAAAACACAACTACCGCTAGACATGACATCACCAAAACACAACTACCGCTAGACATGACATCACTAAAACACAACTACCGCTAGACATGACATCACTAAAACACAACTACCGCTAGACATGACATCACTAAAACACAACTACCGCTAGACATGACATCACTAAAACACAACTACCGCTAGACATGACATCACCAAAACACAACTACCGCTAGACATGACATCACTAAAACACAACTACCGCTAGACATGACATCACTAAAACACAACTACCGCTAGACATGACATCACTAAAACACAACTACCGCTAGACATGACATCACCAAAACACAACTACCGCTAGACATGACATCACTAAAACACAACTACCGCTAGACATGACATCACTAAAACACAACTACCGCTAGACATGACATCACTAAAACACAACTACCGCTAGACATGACATCACTAAAACACAACTACCGCTAGACATGACATCACTAAAACACAACTACCGCTAGACATGACATCACCAAAACACAACTACCGCTAGACATGACATCACTAAAACACAACTACCGCTAGACATGACATCACTAAAACACAACTACCGCTAGACATGACATCACTAAAAACACAACTACCGCTAGACATGACATCACCAAAACACAACTACCGCTAGACATGACATCACCAAAACACAACTACCGCTAGACATGACATCACCAAAACACAACTACCGCTAGACATGACATCACCAAAACACAACTACCGCTAGACATGACATCACCAAAACACAACTACCGCTAGACATGACATCACCAAAACACAACTACCGCTAGACATGACATCACCAAAACACAACTACCGCTAGACATGACATCACCAAAACACAACTACCGCTAGACATGACATCACCAAAACACAACTACCGCTAGACATGACATCACTAAAACACAACTACCGCTAGACATGACATCACTAAAACACAACTACCGCTAGACATGACATCACCTACCGCTAGACATGACATCACCTACCGCTAGACATGACATCACCTACCGCTAGACATGACATCACCTACCGCTAGACATGACATCACCAAAACACAAGGTCCATCATTCCATTTTGCTTTGTTCTTTTCTCAACTTGCCCAAAACCTCCCTCCCTCTATTCCCTCTATTCCCTCTATTCCTCTCTTCCCACCTTCCCTCCACCCCCCCCTTCCTGGACTCATTCCCAGGTCTACATCCATCACGATGCGGGAGGACTCCTCCACCCTGACAGCTTTGTCAATATAAATTATTCCAGTCTGGCTGGAGAGGCCATCAGCGGCCACTCACCCAAACCACATCTCCAACAGCCCCACGACCCTTCACCAGAACCTCAACGGACCCTCATCTCCAACAGCCCCACAGCCCTTCACAGAACCTCAACGGACCCTCACCCCCAACAGCCCCACGGCCCTTCACCAGAACCTCAACGGACCCTCACCTCCAACAGCCCCACAGCCCTTCACCAGAACCTCAACGGACCCTCACCTCCAACAGCCCCACGGCCCTTCACCAGAACCTCAACGGACCCTCACCTCCAACAGCCCCACGGCCCTTCACCAGAACCTCAACGGACCGTCACCTCCAACAGCCCCACGACCCTTCACCAGAACCTCAACGGACCCTCACCTCCAGCCCCACGGCCCTTCACCAGAACCTCAATGGACCCTCACCTCCAACAGCCCCACGGCCCTTCACCAGAACCTCAACGGACCGTCACCTCCAACAGCCCCACGACCCTTCACCAGAACCTCAACGGACCCTCACCTCCAACAGCCCCACGGCCCTTCACCAGAACCTCAACGGACCCTCACCTCCAACAGCCCCACGGCCCTTCACCAGAACCTCAACGGACCCTCACCTCCAACAGCCCCACGGCCCTTCACCAGAACCTCAACGGACCCTCACCTCCAACAGCCCCACGGCCCTTCACCAGAACCTCAACGGACCCTCACCTCCAACAGCCACAACGGCCCTTCACCTGAACCTCAACGGACCCTCACCTCGAACTGCCCCACGGCCCTTCACCTGAACCTCAACGGACCCTCACCTCCAACAGCCCCACGGCCCTTCACCAGAACCTCACCGGACCAGCGTCTGTGTGTGTGTGTCTCTGTGTGTCTGTGTGTGTGTGTGTGTGTGTGTGTGTGTGTGTGTGTGTGTGTGTGTGTGTGTGTGTGTGTGTGTGTGTGTGTGTGTGTGTGTGTGTGTGTGCGTGCGTGCGTGCGCGTGCCTGTCTGTCTGTCTGTCTGTCTGTCTGTCTGTCTGTCTGCGTGTGTGATGATGTTGGTGGTGTTGTCTTTGAAAATGAGGGTTGTTCTGCTTTAGTAATATTATGGTCTATTTCCCTGCTTCAAATGGGCTCCCTGGACAGTTGATTTACCAAAGGACTACAGATAATTAACATTTCAGTAATTAGGCTTATGAGAAACATATCACATAACTGAAATATGCCTTATTATAAAAATACAAAAAAACAAAAAAAAGCACTATGGTTTGATATTATGTAGATTTAAAAAGCCACCCTTTGGGGTTTTAATTCATTCATTATTAAAAAAAGCTTGTTTTATTTACTTTTCTGTGAATAAAACACTAGAACACCATCCATTGTTATTTTCGTTCGCAGTTCGTTTACTCCCACAATGCCGAGCAAATGACGATTCCGAGACGACAAGAAGAAGAGAGGAAGACTGGTGATCCGTTGTTTTACTTTTTCTCTTGTCCCCCCTCTTCTTCTGACTAGCTGAACACTGTATTAACACACAGAACACTGTATTAACACACAGAATACAGTATTAACACACAGAATACAGTATTAACACACAGAATACAGAACACTTTATTAACACAGAACACTGTATTAACAGAACACTGTATTAACACACAGAACACTGTATTAACAGAACACTGTATTAACACACAGAATACAGAACACTTTATTAACACACAGAACACAGAACACTGTATTAACACACAGAACACAGAACACTTTATTGACAAACAGAATACAGAACACTTTATTAACACACAGAATACAGGACACTGTATTAACACACAGAACACAGAACACTTTATTGACAAACAGAATACAGAACACTTTATTAACACACAGAATACAGGACACTGTCTTAACACACAGAACACAGAACACTGCATTAACACACAGAACACTGTATTAACACACAGAACACAGAACACTGTATTAACACACAGAACACAGAACACTGTATTAACACACAGAATACAGAACACAGAACACTATATTAACAGACAGAACACAGAACACTGTATTAACACACAGAACACAGAACACTGTATTAACACACAGAATACAGAACACTTTATTAACACACAGAACACTGTATAAACACACAGGACACAGAACACAGAACACTGTATTAACAGACAGAACACAGAACACTGTATTAACACACAGAGCACAGTATTAACATGCAGAACACAGAACTCTGTATTAACACACAGAACACTGTATAAACACACAGGACACAGAACACAGAACACTGTATTAACAGACAGAATACAGAACACTGTATTAACACACAGAGCACAGTATTAACATGCAGAACACAGAACACTGTATTAACACACAGAACACAGAACTCTGTATTAACACACAGAACCCTGTATTAACACAGAGACCACCGTAGTTAACACACAGATCAAATAACACTGAATTAAAACTCAAATAACTTATGGCTGCAGGATCAGTATTGAGTAGCTTGGATGAAAGGTGCCCAGAGGTGCCCAGAGTAAACGGCCTGCTCCTCAGTCTCAGTTGCTAATATATGCATATTATTATTAGTATTGGATATAATATACTCTGAAGTTTCTAAAATTGTTTGAATGATGTCTGTGAGTATTACAGGACTCATATGGCAGGCAAAAACCTGAGAAGGAATCCAAACAGGAAGTGAGAAATCTGAGGTTGGTATATATTCAACCCATTCCCTATTGAAATCCCCTTGAGATATGAATGAAGATTCACTTCCTAGGGCTTCCACTAGATGTTAACCGTCTATAGAAATTTGAATGAGGCTTCTACTGTGTTGTGGGGCTGAATAAGAGCAGAATGAGCAGCCAGTTCCAGGTCACGCGCATAGCACATGATATCTTCCTCCTCAAGAAACAAAGGAATTCTCTGGTTGGAACTTTATTGAAGATGTATGTTAAACACATCCTAATGATTGATTCTGTACGTAGTTTGAAAGCTTTCTTCGACCTGTAATATAACTTTTTGAAGTTTTTGTCCGAAGAAAAATCGACCAGCACCAGCGTTTGGATAGGTGTACCAAACGCAATAACACAAGTAGCTAATTTGACATAAATAACGGACATTATCAAACAATCAAGCATTTATTGTGGACCTGGGATTCCTGGGATTGCATTCTGATGAAGATCATCAAGGGTAAGGGAATATTTATCATGTAATTTGTGGTTTATTTTGACTCCAAAATGGCGGCTAATTTGACTATTGTTCTGAGCGACGTCTCAGATTATTGCATGATTTGCTTTTTCCGTAAAGTTTTTTTTAAAATCTGACACAGCGGTTGCATTAAGGAGAGGTATATCTATAATTCCATGTATATAACTTGTATTATCATCTACATTTATCATGAGTATTTCTGTTGAATCGATGTGGCTATGCAAAATCACTGTATGTTTTTGGAACTAGTGAATGTAACGCGCCAATGTAAACTCATATTTTGATAAATATGAACTTTATCAAACAAAACATCCATGTATTGTGTAACATGAAGTCCTATGAGTGTCATCTGATGAAGATAATCAAAGGTTAGTGATTCATTTTATCTCTATTTGTGCTTTTTGTGACTCCTCTCTTTGGCTGGAAAAATGTCTGTGTTTATTGTGGTTTGGTGGTGACCTAACATAATCATTTTTAGTGCTTTCGCTGTAAAGCATATTTGAAATCGGACACTGTGGTGGCATTAACAACAAGACTACCTTTAAAACAGTATAAGATACATGTATGTTTGAGGAATTATAATTATGAGATTTCTGTTGTTTTGAATTTGGAGCCCTGCACTTTCACTGGCTGTTGTCATATCATCCCGTTAACGGGATTCAGCCGAAAGAGGTTTTCACACAGACCACTGAATTAACACACAGATCACAGAACACTGTATTAACACACTTCATTCGCACACAGACCACTTTAACAAACAGAACACTCTATAAAAATAAAATAAATATTGAGATTGAAAGTAACCACCCTTTACCTTGAATGCATTTCAATTAACACGTATGTTAAAAGTAAATTTGTGGAATTTATTTCCTTCAAAATTCGTTATGACAAGGTAGGGGTGGTATACAGAAGATTGCCCTATTTGGTAATAGACCAAGTCCATAATATTGAGAAAACAGCTCAAATAAGCAAAGAGAAACAACAGTTCATCATTACTTTAAGACATGAAGGTCAGTCAATCTGGACAATTTCAAGAACTTTTAAAGGTTATTCAATTGCAGTCGCAAAACCCATCAAGCTCTATGATGAAACTGGATGTCAGGAGGACCACCATAGGAAAGGAAGACCCAGAGTTACCTCTGCTGCAGAGGATAAATTCTTTAGAGTTACCAGGCTCAGAAATTGCAGCACACATAAATACTGCATGGAGTCTGCATGAATCAGGCCTTCATGATCAAATGTCTGCAATGAAACCACTACTAAAGTACACAAAAATGAAGAGACAGGCTTGGGCCAAGAAACACGAACAATGGACATTAGACCGGTGGAAATTTGTCCATAGGTCTGATAAATTCAAACCTGAGATGTTTGTTTTCTTTGTGAGATGCAGAGTAGGTGAATAGATGATCTCCGCAAGCAGCCAACAAGTGCTCAGCATATGTGGGAACTCCTTAAAAGGCTGTTGTTGTGGAAATTCTAATCACGTGAGAAAGACTTCTTTAATTCAACAATCACTACTTTATTATTCGAATTGCAGTAAGGAAGCTAGTAGATCCATAAATCAGACAGAGAATTCATGGTCCTTTGTAGCAGACCTAAAAAGGCTTTTTCAACAATAGTTCCTCTCCGGGAGATCAGGGCATCATACGCTGTCTTCTTCTTGTGGCTATGTGTTGTGAGGTCCTACCAAACAAGTGATTGTGTTACTCCTTTCTGCTGATAGAATTGGTGACAGTGGCTCAAGCCTCTGTTCACCTCATATCTCCACAGGTGTCCCTTGAAAGATTACGAAAAGAACAGGATGGACCGAAGATCTGTAGTCACTCTAAGAGAGGCTCTTTGTCTTATGTGTCCCGTGACCAAGTTACTCAGAGACTGCAGACCATTTTTTTTAACAATACAGATCTATTTTGTTACTCAAGTTTATCTCAATCCTAAGCCGCCCCATGTCACAGACTAAACGTCTAAACCAGCTGCGGGGTTGTTCTCCAACTCTTAGCTCCGCCCCTTAGCTCCGCCCCTTAGCTCTGACCCTTAGCTCCACCCCTTAGCTCCTCTCCTTAACTCCGACCCTCTTACCCCTTAGCTCCGACCTTTAGCTCCGACCCCTAGCTCCGCCCCTTAGCTCCGCCCCTTATCTCCGACCCTTAGCTCTGACCCTGAGCTCCACCCCTTAGCTCCGCCCCGTATCTCTGACCCTCTTAGCCCTTAGCTCCGCCCCTTAGCTTCGCCCCTTAGCTCAGACCCCTAGCTCCAACCCTTAGCTCCGACCCTTAGCTCCGACCTTTAGCTCCGACCCCTAGCTCCGCCCCTTAGCTCCGCACCTTATCTCTGACCCTGAGCTCCACCCCTTAGCTCCGCCCCTTATCTCCGACCCTCTTAGCCCTTAGCTCCGCCCCTTAGCTCCGACCCTTAGCTCCGACCCTCTTAGCCCTTAACTCCGCCCCTTAGCTCCGACCCTTAGCTCTGACCCTTAGCTCCACCCCTTAGCTCCGACCCCTAGCTCCAACCCTTAGCTCCGCCCCTTAGCTCTGACCCAAAGCTCCAACCCTTAGCTACGACCCTTAGCTCTGACCCTCTTGGCCCTTAGCTCCGCCCCCTAGCTCCGCCCCTTAGCTCCAACCCTTAGCTACGACCCTTAGCTCTGACCCTCTTAGCCCTTAGCTCCGCCCCTTAGCTCCGCCCCTTAGCTCCAACCCTTAGCTACGACCCTTAGCTCCGACCCTCTTGGCCCTTAGCTCCGACCCTTAGCTCTGACCCCTAGCTCCAACCCTTAGCTCCGACCCTTAGCTCTGACCCTTAGCTCCGACCCTTAGCTCCAACCCTTAGCTCCAAACTCTTAGCCCTTTAATAGCATCTGTTCTAATGATAAGTTTATTACCAGGAAGGCAGACGCTGAAGAGCATTTCAACAACACACTGCCAAGCACTGTACCACTGGGATCAAACTATATTTGTCAGACACACACACCAGACATTGTGAGAGTGCCCTGGCGTCTCACAAACAAACAGCTACAGCAGAGGAACCAATTATTCGGGCAATTCTGCAATTAAGAGTTTCACTCAGGTTTATATTTTAATGAACTGACAGAAAGAGAAACGTCCTAGGATAAAAATGATTAACAATTTCAGCTCTGAGGTGACACTAATGTCTGAGTCCCAAATGACACCCTATATAGAGAACGGGGTTCTATTTGAGACACAGCCATAGAACACAGCTCTAAGCACACCAATCACAATAAAGTGATGTTTCATTCAATTCTCTCTGTCACCTGTCACCATCTTAGAGCCATAATCTCTTTCAGTTTGTTGACAGACCCAATTATTTCAAAACTAATTATGTTCTGATCAAATGTGATGTGTAGAAAAAATCTGCTATAAATGTTATTTTTAAAAGACATCATTTGAAGAATTGAGAGTAAAAGTCAGTCAGAGGTAGAATATGTTTTAATTTGCCTCTTTAAACTAATGACGATTATATGTATATAGCATTGGTCTAAAGATTAAAACATAATGTCTGAAATGTATGTATTTATTGAACCTATAACATCAGTGAATCACAGCTGACGTATTTTAGTCATGAGATCTGCGAAACTTTACCTTGAATCTACAATCACACTCTATCCCAAATGGTACCCTAGTTCCTCTATATAGTGCACTGCTTTTTACCAGAGCCCTATTGGGGTTATTAGAATAGTGCACTATGCAGGGATTAGAGCTTTTAGGATTAGATTATCCACCAGATACTTCTGTGTGACTGATGCATCTTCTGTCACATACATCCATACATAGTGTATTTCCCAAATGGCACCCTATACAATAGTAGTAAACTATATAGGGAACAGGCTGTCACATACATCTATACATGAGGGTATGAGTCAGTGTATGTCCCAAATGGCACCCTATACAACAGTAGTACACTATATAGGGAACACGCTGTCACTTGGGACGCTGACACATAGTATACATTTTCTGTAGGGTCCAGTCGGGAGGCAATCTTCCTAAAATGCCATCTTAATACCTTTTGATGTTGCTGTTGATCACAGTATCAGTTGTGGTAATTGGCTGGGATGCATCAGAGATCACAGTATCAGTTGTGGTCATTGGCTGGGATGCATCAGAGATCACAGTATCAGTTGTGGTCATTGGCTGGGATGCATCAGAGATCACAGTATCAGTTGTGGTCATTGGCTGGGATGCATCAGAGATCACAGTATCAGTTGTGGTCATTGGCTGGGATGCATCAGAGATCACAGTATCAGTTGTGGTCATTGGCTGGGATGCATCAGAGATCACAGTATAGGTATATTACTGTTTCTCTTTAATTTGTTATATTTTAAGTATCTATTTTTTACTTAACACTTAATTTTCTTAAAACTACATTGTTGGTTAAAACCTGTCTAGGACTGGGGTTCCGGTTCCGCTAGCAGAACCCCTCCGCAACAGCCAGTGAAAGTGCATGACGCCAAATTCAAAACAACAAAAATCTCATAATTAAAATTCCTCAAACATACAAGTATGTTACACCATTTTAAAGATAATATTCTCGTTAATCCAGCCACAGTGTCTGATTTCAAAAAGGATTTACAGCGAAAGCACCACTAATGATTATGTTAGGTCACCACCAAGCCACAGAAAAACACAGCTGTTTTTCAGCCAAATCTTCATCAGATGACACTCATAGGACATCATGTTACACAATACATGTATGTTTTGTTTTATAAGGTCCATATTTATATAAAAAAATCTGAGTTTACATTGGCGCGTTATGTTCAGTAGTTCTAAAACACACGGTCTGTAACGGTTCTCTTTTGGTGAAGGAGATTCGGACCAAAATGCAGCGTGTAGATTGCGATCCATGTTTAATGAACAAACGTAACACGAATCTAAATACAAAACCTACAAAACAATAAACGTAATGAAAACCGAAACAGCCTAATACTGGTGCACATACATGCAGAACAAGGAACAAAGACACTAAGGACAATCACCCACGACAAACTCAAAGAATATGGCTGCCTAAATATGGTTCCCAATCAGAGACAACGATAAACACCTGCCTCTGATTGAGAACCACTCCAGACAGCCATAGACCTTGCTAGATCACCCCACTAGCTACAATCCCAATATATACACACCACATACAAAAACCCATGCCACACCCTGGCCTGACCCAATACATGAAGATAAACACAAAATACTTCGACCAGGGCGTGACAGGTGATATTGCCTAGAGGTGCCATATCAATTTACAGAAATACTCATAATAAACATTGATAATAGACACAACTATTATACATGGAACTTTAGATACACCTCCCCCTAATGCAACCGCTGTGTGGCCTAGATTTCAAAAACCCCACTGGACGGAGAAAGCAAACCATGCAATATTGGGTAGTCAACATTACTCAGAAATAGCATTTTAAATATGCACTTACCTTTGATGATCTTCAGGAGAATGCACTCTCAGGAATCCCAGTTCCACCATAAATGTTTGTTTTGTTTGATAATTTCCATAATTTATGTCCAAATATCTTATTTTGCGTTCGACTAAACAAATCCAAAGCCGTTGGCAG